>NW_015640468.1:2758517-2765483 GCF_001515625.1 Sinocyclocheilus rhinocerous
CCTTGTACAAGAGTGTCTGATAAAAAAAAAAAAAATACTTACCAGTGTTGGGCTAGATACTCAAAGAATGTATTACTCAATACTAGTTACTCCTTTCAAAAGTAGTATTGTTACTTTACTTATTACTTTCTGGCAACGGTAATTAGTTACACTACTAGTTACCTTACTTTTTCTTCACGCCCCACAGAAGTAGTAACTGTGTATCTTCCACATAAAATTCTTCTAGAATGTTACTAACAACATATTTCTGCCTCATTTGACCAAAATCCACACTGGATCGCAGTCAGAAGTTATTACAAACACTCAATAGTGATTGATAGTGACATTCAAGTAGAAGTGTTGTATTAATCTCATTAATTGTCATGTGTAGCTTAAAGCTAATTGTAATTTCTCCATTACTCATATACGATTATATTTAATTATGTATTTTATCAAATAACATAAGTTTATAAGAAACTGTTCAGTTTTCCAAAAATATTTTTAATTATAGTAATATAATGTACCACATGCTGATCAGAGGGATGTGGGTGGGATGTAATGCCAGAGTAAAGTAAAGCCACAACTTACACAACAGTGTTCAGATCATCTTTTTTCCTGACAAAATCAATATAATGCAATATTTCTATCTGCTGAATGTAAGCTTTTCCATATTCCAAGCTTGACTGCTCCACTGGGGACATCACATGCATGTGTGAGTCGTGAAAATTATGAAAATAAATCTAGAAATTATTTGATTTTTGGACTTTAAATCTGTGGGGTTGAGGCATCTAAAGTAAGTTACTAAGCTGTTTTATGGATGGTAACTGTAATATTATTACTGAAATCTTATTAGTAATTAGTTACACTACTAGTTACTGCAAAAAGTAATACTATTACAGTAACTAAGTTACTAGTAACTACTGTAGTTACTGCCCAACACTGTTACTTACACAAGCTGTTTTTACAAGAGTTCAAGTGAGAAACTCAAAGATTGCTTGAAGTCTCTTGAAGGTAATTGCACCCTTTTCCTCTTGCACACTCTAAAAAGGGGAAAGCCAGGTGGGGGGGGGGGGAATCTCAATTGTGGGATGCGATACTGGAATGGCTCAGTCTCGCTAGTTTGTCCAGTGTTTCCTCATCGGCAGGCAACAATAATTGGCCATGCATGGCTCATTGAGCGATGCACATGCTCTCACACGCTGCATTCCCGTTTGCTTTGATGTCTTTTATAGTTGCTTGCTGAGCTGAAGCAATACGGGCCTGCCGCTGATGCCTCTACGCGAGCAATACTCTTGCGCTAATCGTAAAACAAGCATCAATTTCCCAGACACACATTCTGATGAGAACTGCAAGGAGAGGTTATCGTTCCACGGCCCAATAATATCATCTCATTCAAAACAAACAGCAGTTATGGAGTGTGCCAGGAGATATCTCATAATCTGGTATATGTTGTGTTAAGGTTGCTTTGTGTTTGTTTACTACTTATTTCTGCTCAAATGCGCTTATGCTATCATTACCGCTCTTTTGTTCCTTGTCTTCCCCTCACACCACTACCTTTTTAGGTGAGTCACAATGTCTTATTGATCTTTCACTGCTTCCAGAGACACATTTGTTCTCCATTTCCATATCTCACATCACTTAGAATAAGCACTTTGGTCTGGAAAAGTGACAGCACAGCGCAATGTAGGTAGTAGGCAGGATGAAATGGTGCTATATGGTAAAATAAAGAGTGGAACTCATGGTAAGTCCAATCTCAGCACTTCAGTCTGGTGCCAGGAGAGCATGAAAGAGTCATCAGCAGGGAAAAGCCACACCACATTGTCCCCAAATTAAAAGTCAAAATGTCATCTTTCTTCCTAATTGCCTGGGTAGATTATCGGACCCTGCAGAAAGCACCACTGCACATGCACTTTATTTGCTCATCTGTTGCTGTGGTCTTAGTCCACTAGGACTTCATCCTGAGCGTGAATGTATCAGTGACTAACTGTTAAAAACACAGAGGAGGAAGGCATCAACCAATTATGTCACTGATAAATTGGTAAAACATGCCCCAGAGTCCCCATGGACATGGAAAACCTAAATATATGAGGGAATTTTAACATTGTGATTCCTGGGCCTGGAACAGAAAATCTTTAAAAGTTTTGTAAAAGTCATATACATTTCTACACGTTTTTGTAAGTATGTTCTAAAATATTTCAGAAGATAGAAATTGTTTTTAGCACTATCTCTATAAAATAATGTGTACTTCACAATACAGCTTTAATTTATTAACAGTAATTAAAGCATTAGCTATGAACTAGCATTTTTTTACATCAATTATTATTGAAGGTTAAAGTTAATTTCTAAATATTTTATTGTTCATCATACATCAATGCTAATTTATACTTTAATGTTCAGTATACTTTTTATTTTATACTTAATTTAATTAGAATTTATCAGTCTAGCTTAATGTTAATGTCTACATACATTATGCTAATACATTTTTTATTTTTTTATTTTTGTAAAGATGTGGATTAAGTATCGTTCATTGTTATTTAGGGTTGTTTTAGGATTAACAATTAATTGTAGCATTTATTACTTTATTGCAAAGTGTTACCAAATTTTATATATATATAAACTTATCCGATAATAACTGGAAAAGAAAGAAAAAAATATCACAGAAAAGTCATGGAAATTCATTAATAAAGAGGTAGGAGAACGCTAAAGTCCTGAGAGACATGTATAGTCAGAAATGAACACTTAAATATAAGTTATATCTGTAAATCTATATTGCACCGAGCAGGTGTAAATCAGCAAAGAGGGAGAAAACGGTCTGACAAGTTTTGCCATTAAAAGATAATTGTAATCAAGGTGCAAGATGAGCAGTGAAGAGGAGCTGGCAGAGAGATGGACAGCCACAGAAAGATGGATTGTTTTAATTTGCGCCAATTAAATTGAAGTTCATCGGATCATCTTCCTCAATCTTCATGAATACTTTATTTTCAGACTGCTATGAAGCTATTAAAAAGAGTGATTGAACCCCAAGACTAAGAATACCATATTTTATGTTGGACCATCATTAAGGACTTTTTGCATGCATGCACTTCACCCTTTTGTGTATAATGAGTTTTGTTGATGCAGAATGGCTGAAATGGGAGATAAAACTTATACAATATAAAATCTATAAAATCGAGTCAGGCTTGAATCCCCAGGTGGACTTCTTCAGTTCTTCTATGCTGGACATGCTGAACACATTGAAGCCTCCTCAGAATGTAAATAGCTGTGAGCGCTACTTAGATGTACATTATAATGTTTTCCATGTTGGTGCCAAATGTGCAATTTACGCTTTTAACATTCTCATGGATGCCGACCAAACAATTGAACACAGCTCTGTTTCTGTAATTTGCATTCTGAAATCATTTGCTACCCATGTGCATGCAAGTCACGCATACCACACAAAAGCACATGCTTTCAACGCAAGCTTCAAATATGTCAGCACAAAATTACCCATGCATTACTGAAATATAGGCTGTGGGCTTTGTGAAGACAACTTTATCACTTGCTCGATTATAGATCCTAGACGGGTAATTAATGATTCAAACTAAATGTTGGTTTGTTATGTAATGTGTTGTTTATGGCCTCTCCATAAAAAAAAAAAAACATCTCAGCATGGTTTTGGATGAAACAGTCCTAAACTTGCCTGAAATTAAATATTCAAGGGAATAAACAAAATAGATTTTACTTTGATCCCGCAAAACCCAACACTTCAGGCACGGCACGCATCAGATAACTTTTTTTTTTTTTTTTTTCTACTCCTAAATGTCAAACATTAACTACAGATGAAAAAAAAACATTTGGTTATTTGCATGGATAATTTAATGTAGCAAAAAAGCAAGCATATTTTTTCTGTGCATACTGCCTTAACTGAAATGTAATGCAGTGGCCGTTCTGCAGATCTTCAAAGGTCAATAGCCACGTTGGTGCTTATCAAGTGTGATCTAAAAACAAAGCTTCAATATATTCAGCCTAATGTGCATTTTCTGGGGGGATGTGGGGACTGGAAACACTCGCACACTCCATAGGCCGGAAACCAAGAGTATTTAAGATGAGACTATTGGGTATTGGCACATGTAAATTGGTGTAGTAAATCACAATTTCATACGCAGGATATGCGTGAACTGGCAAAGCAGCTACGAGGGGAAACAAGAGCTAGCAGCCATGTTCATTCCTGGGCCAAACGAACCCCAGGGCCCCAGAGATTAGCGTTTTGTGGTTATTTGGCAACCTTGACTGCGTAACCTTGCTGAGGCCAGATTAACATTTGGGCCCTGGAAGTAGAGTCAAGACGCCTTAAAGCATGTTACATTTCAGCCTGCTGCCTGCCATCAGGCCAAAACAAATTCTAATGAAGGCCCTAGCTGAGCAGCCTGATCACTGGAGGAGAAAAATATATTGCAAAGCATGTTGGGTGTCATGAAAGATATAGAACAGTTCAAGATGCAGATGAGTTCATATGGTGACATGTTGCAATAGTGATCGGCGTTATTATCATTAATGAAAATTAAAATGAAAACTTACTGATACACAACTACATAAAAATGTTGTTCATAAAAATACAAAAAAACTCAATTAAAATACATTTTCATGATAAAAAAAAAGAAAAGAAAAAAAAAACTTGATACATGAAATAAAGCATGAAACCCTGATAACACACCTGCAATAAGCAAGAAAATGTTACTACACTCTTAAAAATAAAGGTTCCAAAAGTTTTTTTGTTTTTTTTTAATTAATGTTTTTTTTTTAGCAATGCATTAAGGGGCTTTCGCACCAGGAACTCAGTTATAGGAATTAGCCACCAGGGCGGTTCCCTGAGAACTAAGTTTTCAATGTAAGCCGGCCAACAGCAACGTCATAATGAGTGGCATTCAACAACATCAACAACTGAAGGCTGGAGGAAGAAGAAGTGCCTGGACTATCTATACAGCTGGAGTCTCTATCTATCTGTCTATCTATCGCTGCTGGAGTAAGTTTTTGTAAAGTGTGTGTTTACATGGGTTTTTAAAAATGGCTGGTGCCGGTGTATCGTATGGCATGCGTTCTGCCAATCAATGTACACTTACTTCATTGTTAGTTCCTATTGTGCTGCGTTAGACCCTACTCTAAAGTAGGAGTAAATTTAGTTCCCCCAAAAGGTGTTCCTATAACTAAAATGATTCCCAGTTCCTGCAGTGCGAACACACCAAAAAGCAGGTACTTCCACCAGTAGTTTTGGGAACTATGAAAACTTTCCTCAAGTACGGAAACCCATATTGAAGAACCATGTTTGGATTCCCAAGGAACCTTTCAGTGAACGGTTTTAAATTTTTTTTTTTTTTACATAGTGTGAAGAACATTTTAAAAAACTAAAGAACTTTTTTCCACTACAAAGAACCTTTTGTGGAATGGAAAGTTCCCATGAATGTTAAAGGTTCTTCATGGAACCCTAAATGCAAATTAATAACCTTTATTTTTAAGACTGTAGATAGTAATTACAGCAGACTGTCATAAATTCAACAGTGTTACATTTTTGCATTAAATACAGCAGACTGTCAGAAATTCAACAGCGTTAAACATTTTTAAATGATATAATTTAAAAAAATTAAATTATAACTAAAACTAAAACTATAAAAAATAAAAGACTGAAAACGAAACAACAACAACATAATAACCCTGATGGCGTGCAGGTGGCCACACCTATCATTGTAGTCGCTTTTGGCAATACAGTGCCGTTTTACAATATTGGAGATGAATAAGGATTCTTATAAACTTTAATAAAACATAATTATATGACTCCTCCAGCATATTAACCAAAGGTTTTTCTTTAAACCGGAATGTTATTGGCATATGTAATTGTGGTGTTCTAGACCAGGTGTGATTTTGTCTCCCTAAAGAAGTCCTGGGCTTGTTATTGCACCTCTTTATCCAGATTGGAATGGGGTTGTTAATTAGCTAGACCTTGAATTAGATTATTTGCATGTCTGAACAAGGGGTAAGGTATTAATGCTCCCTCTAGACACGCTGTAATAACCTCTTCAGTGGCTCCCTGGTCCCTGTGGAGCTGAGCGAACAGGAGCCAGACAGCCAGCCAGTGAGAGAGAGGGGGAGAGAGCCATTTCATCCAATTAGCTGTGGATTATGCTGCCCCTCTCCCTTTGAATCCTATTTGCTGTGATAAGGTGTTCTCCTGAAAGGACCAGGCTGAGCTCGAGCTATCCAGGGAAATGATTAATTCACAAACCCCCTAAAATTATAATGCAGTGGCTCTCACTCCACATTCACTGACATGTAAGGAATAAGGTGGAAGATTTCCGCTCAGAAATCAATGCAGGCACCGAATGGGGCAGCTAAGGAAGGCAAGAAGCCGGCCAGGAGGAATATATTCGACAGAATCTTGAAGCTTCACAACACATTATATTCAACATTTCCAACACCAGGCAGATGTGGGGTGTGGTATAATGGATGATGATCTTGAATTATTCAAGTCTTCTCTGAGCCGTGCGGGAAGTGTTCTCAGCAAATTGTGTTGCTTCAGCATCAGTAGCTATGCCAGTGATATTGAAGTTTTCTCATTCAAGTCGTGATGTTTATTCATTGTTTTCCTGCTGGGATAGGGGCAAAATCTGATTTACACACAATTTATGCTTTGAAAGCAATTTATGCAAACAATTTTTCTGCCTTTTTATTTCATTACTGTTAATTATGCATTTTTATTTATTGACTGTAACAGTTCAGTCCATTTATTCCATACATTCATTATTTTATTTGCTCATTTATTAAAGGGTTAGTTCACCCAAAAATGAAAATTAGACTGTTTTATTCACCCTTGAGGCATCCTAGGTGTATATGAATTTCTTCTTTCAGACGAATCCAGTCGGAGTTATATTACAAATTGTCCTGGCTATTCCAAGCTCTATCATTGCAGTCAGCGGGTGTTGCAGTTGAACAGTCCACAAGTCGTCAAATAAAGCG
>NW_015640468.1:2765555-2766073 GCF_001515625.1 Sinocyclocheilus rhinocerous
TGGCTCCGGGGGGTGAATAAAGGCCTCCTGTAGTGAATCCATCCGTTTTTGTTAGACAAATATCCATATTTCAAACGTAATAAACACTTTTCTCTCACTTCCTTTATCTGTCATACGCGGAAGCCGTTCTGGCGGATGACACAGCACGTATGCGCAGCGCGCGCGTCTCTGAGATTTGCTAGTCTCGCGAGTTTGTTTATAGGAGCAAAGGAAGCAACGTTTCCTTACTTTAGCAAAGGAAAACCAGTCTCCTCTTGGTTTATATCGAAATCCTCCGACATTCTTCTTTACAAATCCTCGTTTTGTACTTCTAATTAGTGACCGTTGTTTCGTTTTGTTCTCTCTCCGCGTTCGTCACTTATCACGCAACGCCAACGTCTTATGTCATCCGCTTGGACGGCTTCCACGTACGACAGTCAGCGGAAATGAGAAAAAGTGTTTATTGTGTTTGAAATATGGATTTTTTTCTTACAAAAATGCATAGATTCGCTACAGGAGGCCTTTATTCACCCCCCGGA
>NW_015640468.1:2766105-2771280 GCF_001515625.1 Sinocyclocheilus rhinocerous
GCCTCTGAGATATGCTAGTCTCGCGAGTTTGTTTATAGGAGCAAAGGAAGTAAAGTTTCCTTACTTTAGCAAAGGAAAACCAGTCTCCTCTTGGTTTACATCGAAATCCTCCTACATTTTCTTTACAAATCCTCGGTTTGTACTTCTAATTCGTGGCCGGCATTTTGTTTTGTTCTCTCTCCACATTCGTCACTAATCACGCAATGCAGACGTCTTGCATCATCTGCCGGAACGGCTTCCCCATATGATAGATGGCTGAAGTGATGTGTTTATTACGTTTGAAATATGGATATTTTTCTTACAAAAACACATGGATTCACTACAGGAGGCCTTTATTCACCCCCTGGAGCCTGTGAGGCATGTTTTATTACGGATGTGCATGCTTTATTTGATGACTTGTGGACTGTTCAACTGCAACACCCGCTGACTGCAATGATAGAGCTTGGAATAGCCAGGACAATTTTTAATATAACTCCGACTGGATTCGTCTGAAAGAAGAAAGTCATATAGACCTAGGATGCTTCGGGAGTGAGTAAAACACAAGCCAATTTTAATTTTTGGGTGAACTAACCCTTTAATTATACATTCTTACAAGGAGTCGATGACAGATGACAGTGTTTAAAACACATGCACATTATTTGGGACTGCACTCATTCAGTGGGTATAGAAAATAATCATCCTCCTTTTAAATAATCACATTTTGTTGCTTTGCAGCCTGAAATGAAGATGGACACCGTTTTTGTTTTATCTAGCTGTATTTACTCAACTTATAACTTCCAAATGAAAGATATAACACCAACATGTCAGAAATAAAAAAAATAAAAAAAATTAATTACAGCCTTTAGTCTCTTCTAACTTTGCACATCTAGACTTTGCAATATTTGCCCACTCTTCCTTGCAGAACTGCTCAAGTTCATAATTTGAGCTAAATGTTTTAGCAGTTAATAGTTAAACAATATCATAAGCGTTTTGTGGGAAGTCAGGGATCGAAATTTGATCTAAATGTGCATGACAAATCTCAGAAAGGTCAAATTATCTGATATTTTAAGAGACTTATTGACCTTGACAAACAGTCATGACGGTCTGCAGTTCAATGTCATTTCCTGTTTTATAAAGTTCAACTGGACAAAAAAAAATGTGACACCAAGGTTGTGGGTTCGATTCCCAGAATGTCTTTCAAATACATAAATCTAAATGTCTTACAAATTTTAAATAACTTACACGTCTCTCAGCCATTGAAAGACTAAAATTTTGTCAGATCGCTCTCATATCACCTTTTAGCTGAGAAAAGCTCTCCACAGACCTAACAGAAGAATGTGTGGAGAACCTAAAGTAAGCGGTTTTTATATGTCCAAACCCCTTTGACTCCCCACAAACGATGTTTAAACACCCTGCACCTAGGGTTTAATTAAGTCCCTCTAATCGTGTTCCAATCGCGAGCCTGGACGGATGGGCTGGAATTCCTGATGTGCATTTCTGTCAGTCTTAATTGGATAATTGATTGCCAATTTGAACCTGGCCACACACTGCATACACAATAAAGAGCTTTGGCCATGTTCCTTGAGGATTCATTTTCCGACCGAATAAAGATGCTGCTTCGATAGGCAGCAGTCTAGTCATCTATAGTATAAGGCCAGTCTTACAGAAAAGAGTTCTTTCTCTTGGATAGTTATGCTGAATGGCTGTCTCGTTTTGACGATAGACCAGCGTATGTGAACACATCATTATATCTTCCATATAATCACAAAACAAGTCAGAATAATAAATAATCTCAGTGCATTTCTTAATATTCAAAACTAGCAGACAGAAGCTTAGATATTGGATTCATTGAGGCCTTAAAGTGACAGTACACCTAAAAATAAAAATGATGTCATCATTTACTCACACTCATGTTATAAAAAAAAAAAAACGACAACACTATGCATATGTGCACATCTTCAAGTACTCATATATGCTTATTGACTGAACATGTAATGTGCATGCACATGGCGTTACCGCTTTCACAAATTCACATTTTTGTAGTTTATGTACACAGAAACAATAATCATAGTATCCTTTTCAAAAACTTGCGCTTTGAAATTTTTCATGACATCAATTATCAGGCTTCCAACGCAGCATTGTTGTGTAAATGACACATAAAAAGTTTTCCATTTTTAGTTGAAAATGGTGTCATGTTAACACACCCTGACTTTGTTCTGCTGAACACAAAAGGAGATATTTTGAAAAAGGACCATACAATGAAAGTCAACGGGGTCCAAAATAAGACTGAATGCCAATGACTTTCATTGCAAGAAAATAAATAAATAAACTCTTTTGGGTAAACTGTACTTTTAATTTCTCACAAATCCATCACAAGTAACTTCAGAGCACATGCACACACTTACAAGCTCCTATGCCTCTTGTAATTACTGTAGTGGATTACCGAGCTACTTGCGATGCAGTAATGCTTTTTCCATGTTGAACCAAAGGGCCTCTGGAGACCTTGAGGCCTATCACACATATCCTGACAAAGAACACATGTGGGCTCAATGAATCAATGTATAGCTCTGCCCAGGAAAGTTTTCACAAAAATATCAGAGCACTTAAGAGATTTGGCATTCTGATTATGCTTTGTGACATCGATTGGCTGACACATATAGACTTTCATGGATGAAATGCTATTTGAAAGTGAAAGTGAAAAGGAAAACAATTCCTATTGGCTTTCAGAACGACGTAGCTCATTCTGTAGTTCCCCATTGACTGGTCCCACTCACGACATCCAGTCTACTAAATGATCTTTTCATTATTTACTCAATAAACTAGTGAGTCCATTCGTCAAGTGTTTTGTTGGACATTTACTTAGATGGAAAAATATGAGCATTGAATCGAAATTTGTCAGGAACAGATCGATGGTGCAAAGCAGAGGAAAACAACTCTGTATTAAGAACAGAAACAGACAAGAAAAACTTTTGGGATTTATTTGTTTACTGTTCTTCTTGGGATTGTAACACAAATAATTTGTTCGTCCATACAGATCCATAGCAGATCCAAACAGTTTAGGTCATGATACTGTACACTGTACTGAACTATTAGGAGTAGTTCACCCAAAAATGTAATCCATCATTAAGGTGTTTCAAATTTAAACCATTGCTTCCTTCAGTGAAAAAATCCATTGCCTGTTGTCCTCTCACATCAAAATCCAGCAACAAATTTGATTAGAACTGTTTTCACTTGTAAACGGTGCTTGATCTGTGCATATCTCTCTCCTGATTTAGACGAGACGACTTTTTAACTGGAGGAGGGAATATGATGGATAGAGGACCAGAAGCAATGATTTGAAGTGAAAAATGCTTTTTTATTATTATTAAAAACATGCATCTTTCACTTCACAAGACATTAATTCTTAGGGTTACGTGTGGATAACCTGTGGATTATTGTGATGTTATTGTGGCACCCATTCACTGTAAAGGATCCATTGCTGAGCAAGTGATGTAATGCTAAATTTCTTCAAACTGTTCCCCTGGCGCCGCAGCAAAAAAATGGCTGCCCACTACTCCGGGTGTGTGTTCACGGTGTGTGTGTGTTCACTGCTGTGTGTGTGCACTTTGGATGGGATAAATGCAGAGCACTAATTCCTAGTATGGGTCACCATACTTGGCCACATGTCACGTCACTCACTCACTCACTCACTCACTCATTCAAATCTGTTACTCATCTACACTCATCTACATTTACATCTTGAATGGCCTGAGGGTACATTTTCAGCCAATTTTTTTGGGGTGAACTATTCCTTTAATATTTAGAGGTTTGTTCAGGGGGCTATTCCAGAAAGCAAGTCATGTGACATACCTGGGTAGGGTAAATAAGCGGATAAACTCAGCTTCCGGTAAGGTAACTCTCAGGGCATGTAAGCAGCCATAGCAACTTACTCCCTGAACATAACCTGTTCAGGAGTAGCTTATGTTCCAGGGTTAGTTTACTTCAGTTTACTTCCCCCTAGTGGGCCCCAGCCCTCTGGTTAAAAATCACTGCCCTAAAGGTACAGTTTTCCACTTTTGTTTCAGACAGTGTAAATAGTTTGTTGATTGTAAATGATTTCAGCTTTCTGCTTGAACAGCACCTGAAGTTCAAGTTCATACAGTGAAATGACCTGGGAGGTCAAAGCCCCACTTGAATATGCTAATAATGTAGTTTTCTCTTTGAAGGTTCTAGTAGCATGAAAGCTTTCCAGTCCTCTGAGGAAAAAGAGAGAGAGAGAGCAAAAGAGAGAGAGAGAGAGCAAAGCACTTTCCACCACCATTTGTACTGAGTGAAGTTTCTTTGGAGTCTCCTTGAGACAAGTGACCAGGACGGTCCAAAGTGAAGGCCTTATCAGTCACCCACACAATAGTGCCACCCCATGAATTATATTGGTGGGGGGAGGAGGAAGCAACGGAGGGGCCTTGTGCAAACCGGCCGCATTGTGGACCATCTGGGTGACAATAAACACCTTCCCATTCGCTTTGCTCCATCATTCAAGGCCAAGATAGCAGATCTGGACCTAAACTATAGCTCACTATCAGTACTATCACTGCCTGACCTGGCAAAGAGATGGAGGTGAGGCTCAAGGATATCTCTCACTGGAGGGACAGGGGAGGCGGGGGTGTTAAGAAAGTGATTATAGCCATTCTGTTGAAGATGGAGGTGTTTTTGTGTGGAACGGAGGATGTGGCTAAAACAGATAAAAAGGAAATGGGAGTAACATGCTCATATTCTGAAAAGCTCAAACTTTTGGATACAACTGAGTGAGATGAAAAGCTTATTGAATGAAATTATGTAGTATATGCCTCTTGTTGGATAAAAATAATTGTAAACAAATGGTTAAAACAAACAAACAAACAGACACCAGATATAATTTTTTATATATATATATATTTTTTTACTAGTGGGTACAGGACACTATAGTTCATTTATGTAAGTGAGGATAGCAAAATAAAGTAAATTGTGACATATTATACCCAAAAACTCTTCATACAGTGGACTACCAGTAAAACTGATACCAATTAATTACCAAGAATTATTCAGACACTTTGACCTGACCATGTTTTGCTTAAGTGTTATCCGACATTATCATGATGAATTTGTTCTGACACAGTTTCACTCTGAGTTCTTCTCATATTTTATTACCATTTTCTAAACTATAGCGAATAAACTGTG
>NW_015640468.1:2771672-2792273 GCF_001515625.1 Sinocyclocheilus rhinocerous
AACAATTCTGCTATGGCTTTAAAGGTAATATGTTCTCTGCAAAACTGAGCAAAAATAATATTGTGTTTAAAATATAATAGTAACTTCTTATTTACTGAACTATTGTATAAAATCACATTTAAACTCGTGATATTCAGGACAGAAACAGCACTCGCCTGATATTCCTCTCGCTGCTCGTGTGATATCGCTTATCATATGATATAAATATGAGACAAAAACTCATACAGGGGCATTTTTTACCCCAATATCTTGCGGTTTAGGGCATAACTGCATTTATGGAGTTGTTGCCCTACATCATATCTGTCAACAGTCAACTGTATGAAATGTAAGATGACGTACAGATTTGGGGGCGAGGCCAGTGCGTTAACTGCGTTAAAATATTTTAATCGCATTATTTTTCATAACTAATTAAATTAACGTGTTTTAACACGAACTTTTGTGTCCCATCAGCTCATGGTCAGAGTTATGTTCTGTTAGTTTCATTTTTTAATGAATTTTAGTTTGTTTCTCTTATTCCTGATGGATGGAGCTGCTATCCTTTGTTCTAGTTTCCCGCCACTCATCAGTTTCAATGGACACACATTAATCATCACAGCTGTTTGTCATTTGGTTCATCACTATGTGTATTTAAGTTCCTCACTTCCTCTCCCTTTTTGTTTGGTGTTGTTTGCATTTCATTCACACTGTTGCTGCTGAATTGCCTGAATTTTCTTGGTTTTTCTTCTTTTCTTTATTTAACAAAATAGACTTTAATTGGTTGTCTTTGTCTGTCTTCAAATGTGATACTCATGCTCAGTGCTTGTTAGAATATAATGTATAAGCTATGACTATATATAAAAAAATATATAATTAGCATAATCAAATAAGCTTAAAAGTTATGTTTTTATTACAGTCTTGAGTATATTCATGCTTGTTTGACAGATATACTATAAAGAAAACTGCTGAAAATGGAGAGTGGAACAAGGGTACAGGAAAAAAAAAGTGAGAGAAAGACAGAGTAAAGGAGGGAAAGAGAGAAGGGGCAGGTCGATGGAGCTATGTCTGCATGGATGTATTCTTTTATTTTTCCCACAAGCTGACAGCATCACTTAATCCAGAGATGACATGTCGATGTGCACTGATCATGTTCAATGAAGATCAGCAATTAAGGCCCCCATGATGAAAGGCAAGATCAATCAAAGGGATAGTTTGCTGCCGATTCCAAAAAAAATAAAAATTATGAAGACAATGATAGCATACAAAATGCTTGGTAGTATATACAGTATAAGCTGACAGGACACAAGTTTTTTTTAATTTGATTTTTATTTATTTTTATTTTTTATTTTAAATATTTATTCCGAAAGGATGCATTAAATTGATCAAGATTTGTTGATCAGTGTTACAGATTTCCATTTCAAATAAATGCTGTTTTTATGAATATTGTTAATCAATGAATCCTAATAATAGTATTTTAGATTCCAAAAAAAAAAAAAAAAAAGCAGCACATCTGTGTTTAACTTTGATAATAATAAAAGTGTTGCCTGATCAACAAATAAGCATATTAGAATTAATTCTGAAAGATCGTGTGATACTGAAAACTGGAGTAAGGGCTGCTTAAAATTCACCTTTGCTTAAATCTTACAGACCCCAATCTTTTGATGCATGAATATTCTTCCCATTAAACCAAAGAAACAAATGTATTTAAAAAAAAAAAACATCTGGATGTTTTGATTACGTTTTAAGAAAATGAAACTTATCTTGTATATAATGCTGTGGGTTGTAACAAAAATGCTTATCTAATAGGATAAATAAATAAATAAAAAACACTGCAAAGAATGGCTTCATTGCCAGTAAGTTCCCTTTCATGGGAACTTCGAACTGCGTCCTCTAGGGGTCGCTATGGGAACGCCTCGTCGTGACCCGTGTCTGAAGCATACATTGAAAAAACACCAACTCATTGGCCGGCGACAGCCATGACGTCACTACCGGTGTGACTATAGTATAAATAGGCGCCGGGAGCACACATCATTCTCTTCTTCGTCTTCATTGACTGTTTTGTTTGAAGCGTGCATTTCTGTGGTAAGAGCGACCTCTATTCATCTCATTATGGCGAGCACTAGCAAAGCATTTAAGGATGTGTGCATCCGTGTTGACGTTGTTTAACATCTGATGATTTATACTATAGTCGCACCGGTAGTGACGTCATGGCTGTCGCCGGCCAACGAGTTGGTGTTTTTTCAATGTATGCTTCAGACACGGGTCACGACAAGGCGTTCCCATAGCTACCCCTAGAGGACGCAGTGTCTCATTCCCTACTCAGGGAACCATGGTTACATAAGTAACCTGAGACGTTTTGTTTTCACTCAACATTGACTCATTTAGGACCCTGGGTATATTGTAAGAGATCATGCTTAAATGGAATGGCTGGCTGTGAAAACTCAATTTATGAGAGTCAGCAATAAATCAAGACATATGTAGGTATATATTCAAACATATATTCATTCAGACACCTCAGAGAAAGCACTGCAGTGCTTTAAAAAAAAAAAAATCTTAAGGCATTCTGCCTTTTCAAATTTACAGGCCTTCATAATCCAGTTTGGTTATACTGATACAATAGCAATGATAAAATAGCCAGCAAATCCGGCCCAGTTTAATGGCGTTTTCACTGAAAAACAGTGCCGAGGGCACAAAAGCTTGAAATTAATCCACTAAACATACAGACACTGTATATGTATTTTTCACAGCCCTCATCATCCCTTGTTTTGACTGTGTGTCCTTAAGATTTATTCAAATGGTTGACTGTAGCTCATAAACTCTCCATTCATATCCTCTTTCATTTAAAGCAGAGACCCAGAGAAGAGTTCTGTGTGAGTAATCTAAATGGCTTGTGTCACTAGAGCCTGAATGCAATATCAGGTCTGTTATTATAGCAGTGGCCCTCAGGAGGGAGTGAACTGGACCAGTCTGCATTAGAAGCATTACTGTTGCTCCTCATTCAGCTCTGACTGTGGAAGTTGTCGAGCCCTGCTGACAATTGAATTGTTTTGGGCCTGTAAATGAGAGTAAACTCTATTAGTAAAGGTTTTATGGGGCTAAATTCACCTGTCTACTCTCTAAGTCACTGTTGCTATGGTTTATTTTAGTAGTATTGGTGATACCCAAGGCACTACATGTTGTACGTAATGCCTTTGTTGTCAGGGTTTTTAAGTGTTTGTGTGTGCGTTTAGGGGGGAGGCTTTCGGTTGGAAGTATATTTTGTTTCTTGCTGAAAACAAACAAATAAACCAGGAAAGAGCGATTCCTGGGATCGTGTGTGTGAGTATGTGTATGTGTGTGTATATGTATATACAGTGGGTACGGAAAGTATTCAGACCCCCTTAATAAAAATTGACTTTGGCAAGTAAATAAAACCAGCCAGTTGGCCAGTAAGTTGAACTTTTACCGCAGTGGAAATTTTATCATCCAAGGTTTCTCGAATGCCTAAAGGTGTTTTCCTCCAGAACTCCATAATATTCTGCTTTCCTCCATAAGCAGAATATTCTTTGCATTAAACTACCAAAATGAAATTATGAAAGACAGTCATGTTGTATCATTTTTGTGCAGCTGCAGTGAGAAACTTACCTGCACTGTATTTATGGTATTAAATTCACCTTGCCACTGGCAGGTTTGGTTGATTTATAGCTTAAATATTTAAATAAATAAATATCTGGACTCCAATTGTCACTGTTCCTGTGTTTGTGTTTCAGTGCTGCTTTTATAAAAGTAGCTGCATGAACTGTGGACTCCCTGGCATGTTTGTGAGGGCAAGCATGCTAATTTGAGTTAAGTTGTTAATGTACCACTGATGACGGTTGACAGGAAAACCAAATGAAGCAAACTAAAGATGCCAGTGTTGACCAAAAGACGAGAATAAAGAAAATTAAAACAAATTTAAAGCAAGGGACGTCTAGGAAATGGCAAGAAATGTGAAGCAAAAACGGTGGCGTTTAATTCGGTACCCTGAGGGCGCTCATGTTGTGTGACAGGGGTTCACATGTAATCACTGTAAATGCTGAAGTGTTAGCTACACCCCACTGTTCCACCGGCGTGCCACTCTCACACCTCCCCTACATGGCCTCATTAACCCCCCCTTCACATACAGCCATTAACGGACACTCCTCCCTCCTCCTGCTCTTCTCTTCCTCTTTCCAAAATACATTCAGATCAATTCTCCATAATCGCTAAATTCAAGGCCATTTCAACATTAAGGTTTTTTAATAGTACATTTACAGTTTGGCCATGTGCAACCCAAGGTTATTGTAGTTTTGCATTTAATTATGTTGTGCCATTTTCAATTTCCTTATTTCACTTTTTAATTTCAATGCAATTGTATATGAGAGACAAAGTCAAGATTCATCAGGCCTCATGCTAATGGGCAAATCACAGCCATATCTCATGTCTACTCATGTCTACTCATATAAAAATATATATATGTGTGTGTGTGTGTGTGTTTTATTCTTCACTATTCTTATCAATTGTCAACTATTATATTAATTATAGGATGATTTACTACTACTATCACTACTACTTCTACTACATCTACTAATAATTTATTAAGAAGAAACAGAAGAAGAAAAAGTAAAAATAAAAAGAACAACGACAACAATAATTACTAGAATAATTATTAGAATCAATCATTCATTTACATACATACATACATACTGACATATATGATCATATTAAAAGAGCCCTAGCCTAAAGATATTTCTACTACTAGAAATAAGTAATATTAATATTATTTGATAAAATAATAATTATGATTAGAATAAAACAAACAAAGACAGATACATACATGCACACTGATAGACTAAATAGTTATTACTACTGAGAATAATTAGTAATATTAATATTATTCAATAGAATAAAAATTATGATATGTATGAATGAACGAACGAACGAATGAATGAATAGGCTCAACAAGCTGAAAAAAGTATAGTGGCTGTAGAATTTCTTAGAATGTTTAAAGCATTACACAACCTGCATTCAGCAGAGTTAATAATACACTGAGTGTCATAATGTGCTAATGTGCGTGCGCTTTTTGACACACAGGTGTGCAGATCATGATCAAACTTGAAGGGCACGTGAAATGAGCTGAAAAGTGCTGCTTGATTTACTGGTGCTCACTGTGAGAAATCCACAGCGGAGATTGTGTGCTGTTAGTGTAGTGATGGGATCAGCTGTGTCTACAGTGGCAGAGGGGTGCGAGGCCGAAGTGCAGGGGTCTTTATGTGCCCTCTGGCTCACTGACCACAGGCCATTAACTCGCATAGAGCCCAGAGCCCAAGCAGCCGAGAATGGAGAACGCTTGAGCCATGACCCCACCCAGGATCACCGTATTACTCCTGCACATTATATCTCCCACTGCGATCCTTCTATTTAAGTGTCTTCAGCAAGAAAATAAGCATGGGGTTGTGTGTGTGTGTGTGTGTTTGAGTTGAGATATAGACAAAAAGAAGAGTTTCAGTCAAGTGATTTATTGGATGTGTCCACTTTTCTCGGGCTACTTGGAGGACAGATTTGGGGTGGATGGACAGCATCTGAGGGAGGAAATAGAAAGGACAGGGGGCTGTTCATGTGACATGGTTATAGAATCAAACAGTGGCCAAGTTTAACTGACCTCAGAAGTACTCCTGTGAGGAAAGAGTCAGTCTATGTGTGTCTGTGAGAGAGAAAGAGAGAAAAAGTGCAAATGGAAGTTGATTTACTTTAAGAGCCATCACACTTTACAGGCTGCCCTGTAAAGCCTTGCATGTAACAGGGACATCAGCCAAAAGTGTGCGGCTCTCGCTGCCAAATGTTGTGGAGGTCCTCAATCCATATTGAAACATGGTGGGGTCATTATCACTAAAATTTCTCAAAATAATCAATAACTTGACCATTCATTCAATTTATTTCTTAGTGCACAGAATTCCATATAATTTGATAAAAGTGTATCAATAAAAGTGTATCAATTATATCTGCAATCAAACACTTTTGAAATTAAATCAGGTAATAAAATAATTAGATAGATAGATAGATAGATAGATAGATAGATAGAGACACTGTGTCATTTCTATTGCCCATCCCATCTGAATGATTGGGAGTGAGGTGACAAGTGTCAGAGTGTTCTGGGCATGTGCCAATTTTTCCCTAACTTCTTAGTCAAGGATGCGATGTCAGGATTGCTTTGTCTTTCACATGTTAATTCAGTTGTTAATGGGAGCTGAAGCTGCAAATGTCCAACAGCTCAAATACACCGGTACAAGCCATCAGAAATATGTACACACCAAAACAGGAACATGAGGACGTGTGACAGTTAGTTTCCCAAGTCAAAGGCTGTGCTGATCTCGGCTGTTGATCAACAGTGCACTGTAGTTAGTTGATGAGTCCTAAATGCTACGAAGGAAGGAAGGAAGGAAGGAAGGAAACTCCAGAATAAAACAACATGAGGATAAATAATGACAGAATGTTCCTATTTTGGGTGCACTATCCCTTTAAAAAAATTACTGTGTTATTATGTGTGATGTTTAAGTGAATGTTGAAACAATGTATATGTGTGTGTGTTTGTAGCGGAGTTTCGGTGGACAGTGTGTATGTACTTTAGTTTTACTGCTGCTCTGATTTCTATAGGGCCCAGGGGTGAAGGCCAATGTCACGGACATTTCACAAGCACAGCTGATTTATAGCACAGTCAGTGGCTTTTTTAAAACACGGCCAGACAAATCCATGTTTTCCCCTGCTTTCAGGGTTTACGGCCCCCTCCGAGCTTCACCTCACTCCTTCCACGGCCCCACCATCAACACCCTACTGTTCACATTACAGCACAGTTAGTTTGCCCTATGGACCGCCCGTTTGGAAAACATACCCAGCATAATGCCCTGGAGTCAGTGTGTTTATCCCAATCCTTTACCCCCTACATGCTTACAGAGAACACAGGAAGTTTTGCTCTGTTACACACACATACATGCATCTCAACACACACCTTGCATACTTCACCGCACGTACGTCCCACAAATTAAAAAGCATTTCACTGTGAGCGACTTGTCAAAATGATCTTTTAGAGACAGGAAGTAAGCGATTAGATTATCTGTTAAAAAGATAAACACAGGGGCCCTTTCATTAACCTAATGAAGACAAAGCACACTGATGAGCTCTATTAACAATATTTTAAAAGGGACAAAAAAAAGAAGCAGGAATCAGAAACGGACCCCAAAGGAAAATTATCATGCAGAGAGAGTTTCTCCAGGTTTAAACAAATCGTGCAATACCCTACGGTTCAAGCCAATTGACATCTAGTCTCAGCGTGAACTCCTCTTCTTCTCTGCTCTTCTATCTCATACAACAACAGGCTTTCATTAACTATAATTAACTGCGCACAGTCTGTGCATCTCCAGTAAGCATGAGTCGAGCAAATAAGCGAGAGAGAGAGAGTGACTCTTTGAACTCAACCTCACTGTACAGCAGAATCGGGCAGACACAGGAAAACACGGCTACTGGGATCAAAGCTAAACTGAGACAGATCTGCAATTTCGGACAAAATGCACTGATATCTGGAAAAGGTGTACCTCTTATTTAAATAGATAAACACATTTAATGATTTAATAAACAAGACCCCCTCTTATTAGACAGCTGTGTGGTGTTAGCGGTACTATTTTGGCATATTTATCTTAATTAGTTCAGTTAATATTACTTCTTTAAATCAAAATGTTTTAGTTGCTACTTTCTTTGTTACTCTGTAATGTTTATTTACTTATGTAAATGTATACAATTTTTGGTCAAATAAAATAAAATGACATATCAATGACCTATAGCGATGCCATTTTATATAGTATATTGCTATACACTATTTTTATTTGACATGGTACTGTACAAAGGTTCTGTCAGAATTATATTTGTGTCTTCTGTCAGATGTTAATATTTTATTCAGTAAGGATGCATTAAATTCATCAAAAGTGATAGTAAAGAAATGTTTATTTATACAAAAATATTCAAAAAATACTTTAGAATTGTCTATTCATCAAACATGTCAAGACATTTTATTATTTATTGATTTAAATATTACATTATAAATGTCTCCACAAAAAGCAACACAACTGTTTACATTGATAAGAAGAAATGTTTCCTGAGCTTTTAGACTGATTTCTGAAGAATCATGTGACAGGACAGATGGCTGCTGAAAATTCAGCTTTGCCATCAAAGGAATGCATGACATTTTCAAATATATTAAAATTGGACAACTGAAATAAAATGTATTAAAATCTCACAATATTAGTATTTTACTGTATGATCAAACAAATGCAGCCTTGATGAGCATAAGATACTTATTTTAAACACATTTAAAAAATCTTACCAACAAGTATATGTGCAACTAGTAATGGAAAAACTGTATGACAAAGCAAAAGTTCAGCCAATAGAGTACACTAAAATTTAGAGTAAGAGAGAGAAAGAGACACACACACACACACACAGAGAGAAGCTTATACACTGTGAAAACGAACCTTTGTCCACCCCTGTTAGCTGCACTAACTGATGTTGGGCCAGTGTTAGTGAGGTTGTGGAAGGTAAAATGTGAGGTCTCAGCCCAGGATCTAAGAGAAAGCAGATTATGGTGACTCCTTTATGGCTGGCTAACAGCCAGGAAAAGAAAACTGAAGCGGAGAAATACACATGAGAAAATAAACATCCATAGTGTTTTCTTTCTGTCTAATGGTTGTATGCATGTCACTGTTTGATTTTATAGTGATACAATCACTATTATGAAAACACTAGGTGTCCAAGTTATATTATATTCTGTAGTCAAAGTAAAAAAATAAAACAGATTATTAATGTTCTTAATAAAAGTGTCTATTTCTTTTATTTTAGCAAAATTGTGATATTATCCCTCACAATCCTTAAAACTACCTTTCTTCGGATTCATATACTGTAAATTTAAAATAATCTTAAAAAGAGATATATAAATGTTTTTAAAATAATCATCACTACTATGTCCTGACAGAAGAAAGATGGCAACTGCATTTAATATATATGACATGCAAATGTAATCATGAGATTTTCTCATGTCAGTCTGACTATTACATAAAATAAATAGATGGAACTGAAAATCAGTTTGAAAATGTCCTGTAGTTTCAATTCATTCATTCTTTGAAGTGAATGCTAGATTTGTCAGTTTTAAAATAAATATTTGACACATTATGAATCTGACTAAGTTACAGGCAAGGAAAACCAGATTTTGTGAGAAAGAGATGGATACCCAAACACACTTATCTAAAATAATACTTTGATACGTAAAATTATTCCTGTTAGTAACCTTTATTTTAATCAAGATACCATGCACACCAACAACCCAAAACAAAACCACTCCACCATTCCAGCTCCGCTCATTATTGTACACCTTTTCCTTCTCTCACCCTTTTCTTTCAATAAACTTATTCTCCTCCATCCTCTAGGGTTTTAAATCTATCTCCATCCCCTTCTCTTTCTTTCCCTCTCTGTCGTTTTCCTTCTCTCAGCTGCCCAAACAACAAGGCCCGAAAAAGATTGCAGTTCATTTCAAAGCGCAGTGGATGGAGGCCTCATTTACGCACTCCTGGCAACTCAATCAGGCCAGCCAGCCCTGATGAGTGAGTGACTAGTTTCAGACCGCCAGTCAATATGTGTCTGCCGTGATAGAATGTCGGCATCTTCACCTCTCTCTCTTTCTCTATCTCTCCTTTTTCTCCTCGTCTAATCAATGTTATCAAAATGGAGGAAAAGGAAAAACACTGAGACACACAATAACTATATATCACTCTTACACCAACAATACAATCACATTTACCTGAAGTTATACACGTGAAGAAATGGCGTGAGAGATTGTGCAGATGATGTTTCTGTCTTGGTACTGTTTTATTTTTAATCCTTTTGAAAATGATATTTTGATTCAATCAGATGTTAAATAGTTATAGGCAGGGGTGCACATAAGTGGTACGCAGGTCCGCATGTGTGACCAAAATAAAAAATGTGCTGTGTAAATAAGTTCTGACAGCGCATTTGTGTATGGACATGGTTGACAGCTGGTAATGCACAATTACCATTTTAGATCGACAAACTGTAATACTGTATAAGATTTCTATTCAAACTGAAAGAATAAATCTAGGCTACCTCTGCCGTTTTCAAAGCACAATGCAAAACTGTGACATTTCATTCACTGATGCGCTCAGTGTTGCCAACTAATTTTAATGGGAAGTTGCTAAAGGAAGGTCGATTTGTTGCTAAAAGTTGCTAAATGACGTTGTGATGCCATTGTGCGATGACGTCATCACGCCAAAAAATTGTGTCACTGCATCAAATCTCAGCAAAAAATATTATTTATATATGTTAATTTTGATTTGTTTATAAAATAATATAAATGCATAATACAATAATATTAATATATAAATAACTGTATTTTTAAATACAACATTAAATTATTGAACACTTACACATTTTTGAACAATTACAATTTAAGTTTTTTTTATTAGCTAGTAAACTAGTAAACTACACATTCTGAACAATTATAGTTTTAAGCAGTGTATTAGTAGTTTGTTAGTATGCTACACTCCAAGAAAAGTCTGTAAAAATAGTCTACTATGTTAATATGAAGGAATTTTCCATATTGATTTTTCACAGGTTTTTTAACCTGCATTTTAAATTATGCATTGTATTTAGTGTTTTCGGGTTACAGGGTAACAACGGATAATGGATAATGGATAATGGATAAAGTCCTGGGAAATTACTACCTTTTCCATTGTTCTAGATCAGCTAACTGATCAACAATCACAGGTACAAGCTACTAACAAGGTGTATCATAAGTCAAGTCAAGTCAAGTCACCTTTATTTATAAAAACGTATGTGCACCCCTGGTTATAGGGCCATTCAAACAGTTCTTATATTTCATAATATTTGAATATCACAATATTTATGTCAAGTTAATTGCAGTCAGCTTAAAAGCATTTTGTTCTAAGACACCTATTTATTTTTTTGTTTGTTTATTTTTTGCCACATTGCTGAATATTGACTGCACTGCATGATTTCATTTTGGTGGACAATTTGTTCAAATATATATTATTGTAATTTTTATTATTATATTATATTAGCTGCTTCACTTTTTTTCTAAGAAATAATAATAAAAGTAATATATGCCGAACTACTTCAAAATATTTTCATTTCAAGGATTTTATAGAATTAGCAACAGTCTGGACACAAACATGTAGCTGCATTCATAACTATAGCATACATGGCTGTTACTAATTGATTTCATTCGTAAATATTTTTTCTTTTTTTCTCTTATTTTTCGTGCTGATACCTCAGTGTGTGTCTGTCTTATTAAAGCACAGACTCTCTCTCTCATGGCCGACTGGGCTGGAGTGTCCCCAGTGTCCTCTATTACCCAGCGCCCCACTGAACATGCTCTGCAGTCTGCTGACCTCCTGCCCTGCCTGTCACCCTGATGGCTACTGTTATCCCAGGCTACTTATTTCGGCAAAACGGCCTTTTGTTCCTCCTTGTATTGAAAGCATTAAGCCAAGCCAATTACAGGCATAAACGGGGGGGGGGTTTGATCCTTCAAATCCGTCTTACAAATTGACGCAGAAAAAAAAAGATTCAGGGAAAATTAAGTAAAATTGTGGCCCCCGATGATGTTGTTTATTTGCACATGCTGTCTGCGGGTTTTTTTTTAGCAACAGACTCACTAAAGGAATGTACGGAAATCCTTGCAAAGACACTATAAACATATTAAAGAATAAAAAACTTGAACAAATGAACAACTGTAAAGACAAACAAATTGTTTACAAATCCTTTCACAGTTTCACAGAATATTGAATTACTGTAATCAATAGGTTGATTTCTTGCATTTAATAAATGAGAGTAATTAAATATGCTTAATGCCATCAGATAAAAAAAAAAAATTAAATTCAAAACTTTTATAATACTGTAACTAAAATGGTTACTGTGCATGTATCTGCTTAACAAGTTATATATATATATATATTGTGAAGAGCGTCCCGAAGCTTCATCAGCATCGCCCTGGAAACAATATATGTATATGTGTGTGTGTTTGAGAAGTGGTTAGTTTTAGGATACACTTGAGAGTAAACAATGTTTACTCAGAAATTTTTTATTTATTTTTATTAATTACAAAGAAAGGGCAAGTAACACACTGAATTAAACACAAAATTTTGAAAAAGAAATACTTAAATTGTATTTATTTTAAGCGTACTCCACTAATATTTGCTTTATTCAAAAAATGTTTAAATTATTTTTTTATAAACCGGAATAACATTGATATGTATTAAAATTTAGTTTTTATAAAGCTGCATGTTTGTAAATATTTTTACGTTTTAAAGGCTGTCAATTTATCTGTATATTCAGCAGAATGTAAATGTATGCATTACATACAAATATGTGAATACTAATGAGATCATGCTGGTCAATTGGACCAATGTGTTTATACTTTATATTTTTATACAATTTTATATCATATGTTCTATGCTGAAGCAAGCATAATTGGCATACCTTTGGAATAGTTTGCATTACTCCATACTAAAACGATTTCACATACAGAGATGACATCTTGGCGAGAGTGGCTGTATGTGCCCGCGCCATCCTCTTGCAGTGGAAAACGCTGTTGACGGCGTAATAAATCTGCTTTACCGCCCAAAGGTCAGCAGGAAGCATTACAGAGTCTCTGCAACAGCGGGATTCGTCTACAAAGCACATCTCCTCACTCCTTTTTCCAAGGATCACTGAAATTTATAAGTTGCTGAACAAGTACTAAAGGCCATTAAAAACGTAGCTGAAATTTATGTGAGGTAGAGGTGGAAATTATATAATTAGGGGCTCAAATAATTTTTCAGCCGGATTCTTCTCACAGACCTTTAAGTTTAATTGGGTGCTAACGGCAGCTAGGAACCAATGATGACGACAGACACGGGAAATAAATCAGGGGGAAAAGTCAGAGGTCGCACTTATACATGAGGAAGACATATGTAATGAGGAGGAAGAGAGAACGAGGCCCTTCGTGTAATTCTAGATACTTTTTAAGGTCTGTGTCTTTTAATTATGTGACCTCTTTGTCACTTTAACCTCATCATGGACGTACAGACCCATTTAGTGTTATGTAAATACAGACTTTTCTTTACACCAGGAACAACGTGACCATTGACACTGAAAGCAAAATTTCCAGCCAATCAGAACTGTGTGAGCATAAAGATGCATCCCAAGTGATGTGTACATTGTGCACTTAAAGTATACATAATGTACTCTGCCATTTGGAACAATAGTGTCATCTCACTAATAGTATCACACTAAACATTTGTTTGTTACTACATGGAAGCATTTGTCATTGTCCATTGGAGGAAATTAAGTTGCAAATGAACCCGATGTGTTGCTTTAGCATGTTTAGCCTTTTCCAATAGGCTACTACAAAATGTCATATACCTTGTATTTTCTTCTGTTATGCTTTTTCAGATGGCAACTATGCATACATTTTTTTCTTTGTAGAACTTGAGGGATTTGACTTACCCAATGTTTCCCAACTTCTGCAGTCAATCTCTTCAATTCCAGGTTTGATGTTTAAAAAACACAAGCATCAGGATTTTAGTCCAATATATTTCGGGTGTGGGGAGAGCTACCCAACAAAAATGCTACAGAAATATTAACCATGCAACTGATAAAATGCAGTGTTGCTCATCACTGCTACGACTGGTTGAGACAGAAACTTGGGCTGAATTCAGAATAGCACACTAGCATTTACCGTTTGCCAGATATACAGCTAAAAGACAGATAGCATTTATCGCCTGTTGCTTTGCCGTGTCATGTCTGACAGACTGTTACCAAACTGGTTATCCATAACCTAGGGTGACCATACGTGCCATTTTCCCAGGACGCGTCCTGGCCAGGATTTGTTTTGGCTTTGCTTTCCTGTTTTCGTGCTTGCTGAAGGTAATGATCGAAAAGTAGTTTGACCAATAACATGCAAGCATTGTACATAATGGACCAATCATGGTGTGTGAGAAGGTGGGATCTACGGTCAAAGCGATGCAATTACGCATACATATTAGGTGTGTTCGACTTAAAAGCAGTGCGGCTCAGACCGATCAGTGTTTGACATCAAAGTACCTCGAGAGCGTTTCGAAAGCATAACCGTCTGTATGGTACTTTGATGTCATACACCGATCGGTCTGCACACGCAAACAAAGCCAAAACCTAGATATTTTAGGAAATATAGAAATCCTGGCCAGAACGTGTCCTGGGAAAATGGCACGTATGGTCACCCTACATAACCAAAACAAACAGACAAACTACTAAATAAACAAAGGCAAGATTCATCATTAAGAATACCCAACAAAAAAAAAGCCCCTTCATGTCTATCAAAGTTTTTTAATCTCTACTAGACAAAAACGGGCTGGTGTTCAATCAATCAGTTGCAGATTTACTTTTCATTTATTTATTTATTTTGTGCCAGTCCTCTACAGCAGTCTGCTTTAATAATACTCCCATCAGCAGATGCATTCAGTGGAGATTTCCAATTTATTTCTAATCAAGCTTTATCTAATATTCTCCAGACAGGCAATTAAAATTTCAGAGTACACCGAAAAGCCATTGCTCACTTTTTATTTTCTCCCACTGTTCATTTAGAGTGTTATTTCATTAAAAATGCTCTCGTTGATGAGTTTGGTGCTATTTGCCGGCACATTTAATTACTATATTCAGCATCCTCTCCTGTTGAGAACCCTATCAGACACTTTTGCCTTTCCCTCCATTTAAAATACCTGTATGAGACAGCGTCCAGGGTCAAAAATCTACTTTAATTACTCAGACACCAAAAAATGAATCTTCACCACAATCAATTCCATCTTGTGCATCACTGTCAAGAGCATGGGTGTAATTTAAGAAATCTCTGGATGTGTGTAGTGTATCATCTGTAATCTTCTCCCGCTGCACAGTTTATCACTAACAGTACCTTCATTGAGTACTAGCTAATCGATTATAGTGTATAGTATAGGTCTTACACTAAACTCAGTTTTACCACAAATATAGCATTCAACCAGAAGGGTGTAATTGGAAAGGCTAAATTTGTCATTAGAAGTTATAATGAGATTATTCTAGTGAAACATAGTTCAGCTATAGAAGCTTAGAGCACCATAAACTAGCAGCAGTGTTCACAGCCCTCTCAATGTGGATTAACCATATTTAATGTTTTATTAGATTGATAATTTGTTCCCGGCAAGGAGGAAGATCACATCCTCTTAACACTTCATGAGTTATACAAGGAGTTGAAATCAGTTTTGCAATGTTTTAACATTAGCATTTTGTTTAAATGCCTGCTGCTTCCTGGCAGTCAGGTGACAGTGACCTAGTCTTATGTAGCATATTAACAGTTTCAAACTGTTAACTGCAAACACTCTAAAAATGACGTCTTGCAGATGTAAATGCAGACGTCAAATAGATATCTCTGTGATGTATATGTGTGCTATCAGGGTAAGGAAAGAGAAACTGCATTCAACAAAACAGAAGCTATATTCTTCAAAACAAACACTAAATCGCTTACTATCTAACTTGGAATCATTATTTTTGTAATCTCACATTGTTTTACATGTCAAAAACACTTAAGTTCTTTATGTGTAAAACGTTTTAATGTGAAGTAATTCACCTTGAACTCATTATGAACAACAAAAATGCATTTACATAGCTGCTTAGCCTATTAGCACTGCTAAAATGAAGCTAGTTACTGTGTCAGTGACTCATTGCTATGACTTTTAGATAATGCTTAAGATCCAGTAACACAACCTCAATATCATCAACATGACGTGAGGAGATCTATGGAGACCTGCTGCCTCTCAACAATCACCACAAAGAGAACACCATCTACTAATATATTATGTGATTGTGGTGTTGCTGTCATCCTAATGAGTCTATTCACTCAAATTCCTTATTTATAATCACATTCAGTTACATTTAGTTTCAGGTCATGCTGGCTGCTGATATGTAGAAGTGGCTGGTATTAACGACCACTGATTAGTTTGCCAATAAACCACTCATTTCTGTTCAAGCGAGGGGAGCGTACAGTTCTAATGTGGTATTGATTTGGACGTTTGGCTTAAAAAGTGTTCATAATCACAACTGCTAACGAACCTACATGATGCCGGAACACCATTCAAAAACAAACAAACAAACAAACAAAAATATTAATAATACAATCTTAAAGTGTGGGGGAAAGAAAGCATTTTCTGTACCAACTAACTAACTAACTATATAAATAAATAAATTGTACCAGAACAAACTAACAATAGCTACTGAATTAAAAAAATTAATTAATAAAAGAACAAATAAATAAATAAATAAATAAAATAAAAGAATATTAAATAAACCCTTAAATGCGAAACAAGTTCACTCTACCATATACGTAGCTTTCCATGGTTATCATAAAGAACTGACTAGTTAAAGCAAAGATTACTTAAAATATGAATCCATGAAATACAGTAAATATAATAAAACATCCAATATGGAATTACAAGCACAGTTCATTTTTGAAAAAAATAAAAAAATAAATAATTGAAATGGTGAAATTAGGCTCAGAATAAATAGAGAGGAAAAAAACACTACTGCCAATAATATAAATAAGTGCACAACACTGGACTTTGTTTTCTTCAAAATATGAATGAAATATTTGCATGATACTAATATGTGTCCACTTCTTATTAGATAGCTTGTTAGATGAAGACATTGCTGTGAGGAAAATGGAGGCCTAGTCAGTAGTGATGGTCCTTAGTTCAGATATGACTACTTAAAATGAATACACTTCTGGAAGAGGTTCTTTATTTATTGTACTTTATCGTGATTTTGACTTATTTGGTATGTACCCAAAATAATCAATGCAGTCCTGTTATTGAAAGGGTAATTTTGCTTACTTCAGTGGGGGAGGTTATGTCCTCCCTTTTCCTACTCCCCTTATTTTTAACATCTCAGGTAGTGTGGTTTGAGGGCCGCCTTTCCAGACTGTCTCCAGGCCCATGGTGTTTAATCAGAGACTCTTTGATTTCATGCACTGCTTCACTTTCACTGCATCTGTCTTGCTTATGGCAAGACAGGGGTGAAAGCAGCCTGGAGCTTATGTGAAAATTGTGCCTGTGAGGGGAAGAGTACAATGCGTGCCAGGGGTACAAGATATTACAAGCAAAACACAGACTCTCAAACGCTCATACACAAACACACACGCGCACATACACAAATCACGCCCTAAGTACTGCACGCTTCTCGCCTATTTAGGGCGACCATGTCCAGCAGTGGATTTGAATATGCATGACTCTCCCAGAATCCCTTGCAGCACAGCCTCCGTGCCTAGCGCGCGTTGGCCCACTCACAAAACTATGGAAAAGCAAGCATCTCATTTGAATACTTTACCAGCATATCCTGTCATAGACAATAAATACTTAGTCATGAAAGGACATTATAATTTGGAAAACAGCAGGATGTAAAAAACAAAGTTATCATGATGCATACAATGTATTTGACATTTGGCTACACATTACATTACAGTAGGTGTTTATCTCCTCTATTGTACTTACAAGGAGTGCAAATAATTACTAGATGAGACTTGAATATGTTAAGATGCACATTTTTTAGCTTGGTTTGTTGTCAGGATTACTTTCAACACTTTACTAAGTGTATTTCAGATCAAATCAATGAAAGCACAAGCTGTGTGAAAGCGGTCAACGCAGGGTTGAGCACAAAGTCAATCTTAGCCCATGGCAGTGCATTAGATATTACTTTCAGATCACCAAATGTCTTTTTGCATTTGGCAACGTTGAAATATTGTCAGAATACTCCAGTTCAGTCTGTCCCTGCTCTCTCACTTCTAGACAGCTTTTCACAACCGAACAAGTGACCTGCCTTTGATTGCAATGATTATCAGTGTTTTAAACCATTTAAACTCTCTAAATGTGTGTTCATATGCATAATCTTATACAGATTATGCCTAATCAGCTCACACTCGTGAACAAATCATTTACAAAGGAAAGTTCAAAATGATTTAGGCAAAACCTGATCAGCACACTTCGATTTAGATTTAGCCTGTAATCTTGATTACTGGTGGCCTATGTCTGTTAATATTTAAAACAGATGATTTAAATGCATTTTTCTTCAAATGTCAGTTTTTTTTAAGAGCTGTAGATTGAAAAGAAAAGAAAAGAAATTAACTAATCACAAATATTTCTGTAATCATTCTCAGTTAATCACACCTAACATTAAAAAAATGCACTTTTCTTTTATTGTCAGTTTTTTTTTAAATCATTTTAAAGGGCTGTCCATAACAAAAAAAATAATAATAATAATTAAAAAAAAAAAAAAATTCACCCAAATGTCTGTATTAATTGCAATTAATCTCACCTACCATTTAAAATTAAAAGAATAGATTTACTGTTGCACTTAATTTCCAAATGAATGTGGAAACAACATAAAGTTATAACATAAAATAACATACAACATAAAATATTTGACACTTTAAATTATTGTTTAATGGCATATTTTTGCTAAGTACTAATAAGACCAAAATCACTGATACCAGTACTGATACTGATGCCTTTATTAACAATTTAATAATAAATAACTAGTTAAAACATTTGGTATCAATATTGTTTTATGAGGATCGATCCTACTGATACAATGTCAATACTGCAAGTATTCATACTTATTTCCGCACTCATACCTGCATGTGTTTTCCCAGCCCTGTGATTTTATAATGTTTTTTTTGTTTGTTTTAAATGTGTACAGTCATGAAAACATGAAATGTGACTGGTTTGTAAAGTAGTGAAATAATTTCACTTGTAAAATAAAAAAGCCTAATGTCATGTTATTGTTAAACTGCAAAACCAAGTTGTGTACAGTACTTTACTTCAGATGCTTCTATATTTGCCAATAATGAGCTAATAATGGAGGAGTCTCAGGATATGGAGAAGGAGAAAAAAAAATGGTTAGGAGTGTATTTTACTGAATTATTTGAATAGGCCTAGTTTTATAATCATTATATCCTGCGTGCCTATTACTTCACTTCATTCCAAACAGCCTATGAGGCCATAAACTATACGTTGTGATCACCATGACAATTCATAGTGCTATCACAAGAACACCAGGTCTCCAGGACAAAACAATGACACAACAGTCAGGGTGCCCAAGTTACCACAGTTGTGACTCCCTCACACCGAGAAGTCCAGCCAGCTCACAAGAAGAGTGCCAAAACCCGAAGAGCAGCGCTATACAAGAGCATCTACATCTGAATTTCCAAAACGGTAGCAGGCTAGCACTCCCAGGCCATCTCCTGCAGTCCCCGTGCAGAAGTGGCTAATTAAATACTAAGGTAGGAATAAAATCTTAATGAGAAACACAAGCTCGCAGCAGAGTTTGGCAGCGGCCAGCCAGCTCTTATTAGGTGTTCTCGCCCATATGTGCTTGGGTGAAGTACCCATTAGCGCTGTCCCTAATGGAGCTCCCTCCATGTTAGCATTAGCCTGCTGCGATTAGCGTGCCCGCAATTTTCTCCCCAAAACTTGGCAGCCGAGCACCGAGGAGAGCCCCGCGAGGAAATTTCTTCGCCTCCGTAAATATTTTATGCAAATGAAAATTTAATTCTTTGCTTAGTTTAAGCAGTTTCCCCCTGTAAGTAGTGTGTTTGCAAAGGAGATTACAACATTTGCTGGTTTGTTTATAATTTAATTTTTTGATGTCAGGGCTGGCGGAGGCTAGAGACGGAACACCTGTGAGTGTTTATAATGTCCCATCTCTCTCACAGCTGTTCCTTTTCAAAACACCTCGCCAGTGTAATAATTTCATAAAATTTCATGATTTACCATCTGCTAGGCCCCAGCTATAAGCACATTCAATAAGCATTTGTATGGCGCTAGGCCCAGAAAGGTACAATAACTGTATATTTTAACTTAATAGCTTTTCCGGGGCATGCAAATTTCCGCTCGGCAGATTGCTGGGATGCTACGCCGTACGACGGGCCAGCTTCCCTCGCCAGTATTATTTTGTTTTCTCTTTCTCTATCTATTCTCCCACACTTTATCTGATGTCCACAAACACAAGCCATTGTTTGCACCGTATACTCGTTTGGTCCACGTCAAAATCGAGATATCAAACTCGAGAAGAAAGAGGGACAAGGTAGGAGGTGCGCGCAGATCATTTCCTTTTTAGCATATAATGTCTGTGCATTTGGGTAATTAAAATGATTACTACAACAATTAAAGCAAGTAATTAGAAACTAATTACACTGGCTTTTTTGTGATTACAGGAGCAGATGAAAATAGTGCTCAAAATTAAATTCATTGCATATTCATGGAAATGAAATTAAATAGTGCTGGGTGAATGAGATAATAGGGGCGGGAGGGGTGGGTGGGAATCGGGGGGTTTGTTCACTAGAACAGGCTGTTGCTAATGTTTCCAAACGACATTTTTCTAAATCAGAGATAATCTTTTAATGGCCTTAAAATTAGTTAATATTTGGAAGACAGTCAAAAGCATTGGGGGTGTATTTTTGTTCTCTCTCTCTCTCTTTTTATTCTATCAATTCACTCATTCTCTCACCCT
>NW_015640468.1:2792419-2800404 GCF_001515625.1 Sinocyclocheilus rhinocerous
GGGATTCGGGGGGGTTGTTCGCTAGAACAGGCTGTTGCTAATATTTCCAGCCGACATTTTGCTAAATCAGTGATAATCTTTTAATGGCCTTAAAAGGAGTTAATATTTGGAAGACAGTCAAAAGCATCGGGGGTGTATTTTTGTTCTCTCTCTCTCTCTCTCTCTTTATTCTATCAATTCACTCATTCTCTCACCCTTTCTTAGAATGATAAAACCTACCAGCTGTGGCACAATAGAAAACATTTAATCATTATCTAGTCAAATGGAGCTGGAGAAGAAGGGGCTTCCTTGCTATCTCTCTGTTTCTCCATGCACAGCTATGGATTAAATTAAAGAATTGCACTCATTTTTCCATCTCCCCCTCTCTCTTTTGCCTTTTCCATCCTCTCTCCCTCTCTCTCTCTCTCTCTCTCTCTCACACACGAGCACCTTCATGCCTTTGGCTGCTGCCATGATCATGTAATGAGATTCTTCAGATTAAATAGATTTCCTGTTAAACTCGGGGCTCAGCAGATAGGGTGTCAAGAATGAATGGTTATTAACATTTAAATATATCACAGAATAAGAAAGAGTGAGGGAAGCAGTGCAGGAAGATGAGAGGAATAGAAAGAGATACTAAGGAAGGACAGGAGTGGCAGCAAGAGGGGGAAAAAAACAATATGAATATTTCATTGTTGTTGGAGCGCGGTGGATTCTGTTTTGTCTGTCTTCCGCTACATATTCCTGCTAAATAAATAAAATAAAAAACAATGGTGACACAAAACTAATTAGAGAGATGCAAGTGGGCTGTATTTAACTAAGGGCAATTAATGAGTCCTATTTATGTTGACCCGTACCATTCACCTGTATGCCACACTCAAAAACATTTGTGCATATATTGCTGTATACACACACTTGTCCAAATGGACACAAACAAACACTTGGGTTGCCAAATACAGCCGAGGAAAACGAGACATTTCTGTATATGCCATTTGAGATTTATATAAACTATTGGTGGCAGGTGACAACTGACCACACTGGAAACAGAAACAAGTTTCAACAGAGTTACAGTGCATAACTGCAGCTATGAACTCTATGTGTACAAAAACAGACACTACTTGGCTGAATTAAGTGCAATGCAATTGCAAATATGGCAAACTGGCATACAATTTTGTTGTCATGTAAATCTATTTATTTTAATGTCATACTAAAGTGTCACACCATAGTGGACATATTAACGTATTTCTATGTCAATAATATTTCAAGACTTTTTTCAAGTTTAGCTCCAAAACATTTTATGTCATTCCAAACCTGTATATTTAAGATTTGTTATATGTTATATGTTATATGTTATATGTTATATGTCATACAGGTTAGAATTTTCATTTTGGAGTGAATTATTATTTTAATCTTTTTAAATATATTCATTTTAATACATTTTTTTATATTGATTGATTGATTGATTGATTTACACTTGCAAAAGTCAAATGCTCAAAGTGTTCTCAGCTGTTTGGCTGTTAGATACAAGATAAACTGTGTCCCTTATGAAATTAATACAGAACGCAATTCTATCCATTTAAATTTGGGACTCCATATTATATGGGACAGATGGCAACCCTAACAAACACATGCACACAAACACACACTCACGTCTCCCCTTTTGCTTCTCTTTTTCATCGCTGTCTCTTCCACCCTATCTGCCGTAGATTATTACACAAGATTAATAATGTAAATTTCACTGCCTGGCTTGCCTGAGAAGACCATGCTTACAGAAATTGATGGCCCCACCATCCATCACCTTGTTTTTTCCAACCCTGTCCTTTTTCATTTTTCACCATTTCTTTAGGAGAGAAAAAAATGTATGAGTGGTGGAGAAGAGTCTAAGAGACTAAGAGAGAGAGAGAGAGAGAGAGAGAGAGAGAGAGAGAGAGAGAGAGAGACCTAAAAGAGGATTGCACTTGGAGTGACTGCCCAATGTGACTGGACTGTCTGGCTAGAGGTTAGTGAGAGCTAGAGGCAATGTGTTAAAGAAAGGGATGGCAGGCCAGAGGTCTGAAACCTTTTTCAGGTAGATAGAGGGTAGGAGAAAGTACCCTTGTTACATGTTATATATAAGTGAGTGCCACATTTTAAGCTTATCATATAGTACCTTATTAATGTATTTACATAATTTATGAGGCTTACATTGTAAATCTATTAAACTAATTATTTGTATCTGTGTTGATTTGTCATTTGAACTGATTTACTGTTGCATATGTGTAAATTTGTACACTACCATTTTTTTTTTTCAAAGAAATGAATACTTTTACTTTAAAAAAAATATAAATATAACTTTTGGCCACGACTGTACTTTTAAAAAATGTTTGAGTGACTATGATGTGATATTTGAGTGACTATGAAATTACTATGGCATTTAGCTAAACTTAAAGGTGGGTTAAAGCTAGCTTCTCTTATTTAAAGTGATAGTTCATTAAAAAAAAATAAAAAATTCCTCACCCTCATTTCTTTCCAAATTTGTATGACTTTCTTCCGTGGAAGCAAAAGTATCTATACAATGGAAGTCAATTGTCTATACAATAAAATTTAAATGAAAGTGGACAAAAACAGATGAAACATTCTTTAAATGTATCTTCTTTTGCATTCCTCAGAGGAAAGCGGCCCTTCTAAAGTATAATGTTTTATCTATAGTTAATATTTAGTGTAATGCAATGCAAATGATCCATCTCAACTGCACAAGGCCTAATAGCAGTTTTGTGTCCCGTCTCAAGCTTTTACACAGGCAGAGGGGATATCAAGAAGACACAAAATGCTAATAAATAAATATGAGTTTTATGTATAACCATCACGGCTGCGGTTAGTCCTCTGTGTTTAGTGCTTCCTGCCCTTAAGCGGATATGTATAACAAAACATTGAGTGAATAAATTAACAGTGACAGGACGATATCTGGATTTCATATCGAACGTGAATATCCGTGGAAAATTGTCACTCAACATATTCATATTGGAAGTCCTGTTCTTCTCAGTCGGCTGAACAAATAATACCATAGATGGTACAAAGCAACGTGCCGATATTTCAAATGAAAGGCAGATTTTTCCATAAGCCAGCCATGTCCATGGGCAGACAGGTGTGCTATTTACATAACACTGAAGCCTTGGCGTAGATCGCCTTCTGTAAGTAAATGTCACCCATCCCGTCTCATTGGCGGATCCGGCAGCTATACCACTGACATCCATCAAAATTTAGCCTGCTCTAGCCGCTGATGTATCTGTCTCGATCAACACCAGCGCAGGGGTGCAAATAGCACGAGGGATGTTTGTTTCTGAAAGGGGCTTGGAAGGAGCTGAGTAAATGTTGTTTCTCATAGCCTCTCCTGTCAGTCCAGAGAGGGGGAGCTCCCCTGTCCTTCGCGGTTTTGGATATAAGTACACGTGGACAGATCATGTCTTTCAATGATACAGATACGCTGAACATGAAAGCTTGTATAGTCCGGACGATGATGTCAACCTGTCAGAGAAACTTCATATCCATGAAAGCCATTTAGCTGAAGGATACTGAGACATTTGAAAAGCTTGTCAGTTGGAATAACACTGTGCATTTTTGAGGTCAGATCTATGGCCTTTGGTTCCCCTTCAGGAACTCGAGCTGCGTCGAGATCGCTTTGGGAACGCCCTTGCGTGACCGCGTTCTGAAGCACGTGTCAAATCCGTCCAATGGAGCAGCGAGACGTCACGAGCAGGGTGACGTAAGCACCAGAAAGCATAAAAGCGCATCCGGCCGGCCGCAAACCAGCTTCTGCTCTTCAGTAGCGCTCTGTGTATGTGTCTGTCTATTTACTGTTGTCTGTCCGCACCGTCTCGCTGCTCCATTGGACGGATTTGACACGTGCTTCAGAACGCGGTCACGCAAGGGCGTTCCCAAAGCGATCTCGACGCAGCGTCTCGCTCCCTCGGGGCACCATGGTTACATACGTAACCTAGAGACGTTATTGTTAAATCAAAACTCACCCCATTTTTTTAATAAATGGATTTTTTTATTTTATTCAAAAATACAGAAAAAATACATGCAGTGACTTTTCTATGAGAACCATATTTTTAGTTTCTGAATTAAAAATAATTTAGATTTTTTTTGGAAGTCAATAAAAAATTGTGTCTGGTGACTTTGTCGTAACCTAACCTGAACACAAACTGCTTCACTACTTATTAATATTTGAGAAACCTTTGTCTTTAAAAGCATGGTTTATGCAACCAACATGTAGAAACTTAATTATATTTAGGAAAAATGTATTAATAAGTCATAATATTTGTAAAAAAAAAAAAAAAAGTTGTAACAATGTTATTTTTAATGTTTTAAGGAAAATATTTTTAGCTTTCTGACATTTAGAGTTATTCAATTATAACTCTTATATCTTAATATTGCATGAATATTGTGTTCATGCAAGCATGAATACAAGTTTATTTTATAGATTTTATGAATATATTATATATTATTGACAAAAATAAGTCATATTATGGAAGTAAAGCTGCTTTACAATGATCATGAGCATCATGGCTCATGTGTCCTAACTGCTACGCCACGACTCCATTCCCCTAATTTGTGATTAAATCATGATTAAAACCAACCCACGGAGCTGATGCGATGCTGGCTGAACTACAACAGATATGTTTGCAAAGCTCTCACCCTGAGGTATATCCATTCTGACTCCAAAACTTGCTTCTCCGAGCCTTTTCCTTCCAGCTCTGCATTATTTAAATGACACGTTGGCTGAGAGTGGCTCTTTTGTCCCTGGAGTTTGAAGGCGAGCGGCTCATCGTTCATGCCTGTGATTTTTGTTTGAGCTCCGTGAGTAGGGCGGCAGGTGTGGCAGCGGCTGTGCCCCGGGTGAGGCCTCTCTCCCTGGCTTTGCTTGCAGATCGGGCCCTGATGCCTAATGAGTAGGGTGTGCAGCGACTGGTCCTCTGTGAGGAGGGTTATAAAGCACTGTTGGCCTCCAGGATGGCAGAGTGCTCACTCCTCCATCGCCCCCTGGGCACCCGGAGAGAATGTTGGAGATGGAATTTCAGATCTCTCATGGTCTCTTGTTAGCATATGGCATGCAACATGTGATGCAATAACACGTTCACTTTGCTCATGCAAGAACCCTGCACTGCTGACAGTGCCGAACAGCTGAGGTCATTATTAAATCATAAACTAAATAATAACCTTTGAAATGATCTGCAGTGTGGTATGCGGGGGCTATAGGTAATGTGTTCTGCTGATTAGTGATTTGTGATTATGAGTGAACAGGACCCTGATGTATTGTACTCAGAAATATTGAGCATGTGTGTGCGTGAAGCTTGACTGGCCCTGATCTCCTCCCAGCACTAAAAAGCTGTAAGAAAGAACAGATGGAGAGGCTAACCATGCAATTATCCTCAACTGCCCGATCATAACTGTTTGAGATGCGATGTGTTTTCATTATCTGTGATGTAAACTACAAAGATAAGCATAGCTTTCCTCGGATTTAAAGAAAAACAGTCCGTACACACAAAGAGGGAGTGTTACAGTTAGGGTTAGTAATAAAAAATACAACAACTAATACTACAACTACTGCTACTAATAATAATAGCAACAACGATAAAAAAAAAACTACTACTCCTATTATTATTATTATTATTATTATTATATGATTAATGTTGAATTAAAATGTTTTAATGAACAAAAGATTGATTATCACAATAAATGTAATATTTAACATGATATCAAAGGCAATTTTCTGCAGATAAACATGCCATATTGTTAGTAATAGTATACTTTTAATCATGAATTAAGATGGTTTTAATGCATAAATAAAATACATTTGACATGAAAATGTAACATGCCCCTCTTCAATTGGTGTTACAACTCACCCTAGTAGGTTATAGATATCAAAACCACTTCATTTCGCTGCAGATAAAAATGCATATTATATCAAAGTTTGAGGCACATAGCACAAAAAAAACAAAAAAAAAACAAACAAACAAGCACTGATTTACAGATCATGAAACAATGCATGTTACTTTCTGATGTCCCGTATTGTAACATCAGAATCCAAAGTGTCTTATGCTATATCTTCTGTCGTCTGTCCTCACGTCTTGGCTACTGTAGTGTCCTGAATTTTCTTCAGTGACATTTCAACACTCTTCAAAGTTGAACTAAGAGTCCAGGGTTTGCAGCTGTCTAAATTATTCTCATTTATGTATCCAACATCAATAGTTATCACATTTATTGTGCAAACATCTCCTGATTTTAGTGGTCAGTTATTTAGAGAGACAATAAGAATGCAGACCAAGCACTCATAATATTTTGCCACCAATTACTATTGATTTTACTATCACTTAGCTGCAGGATGTTGTTTTATTACTAATATATTTAATGTGCAAATCAATAGGAACACTTGTTTGGCTCATTCTTAAGACACTAATAAAATCAAACATCTCAGGAGTGAAATGCTATCCGCTCAGCATGAGGGCCAGAGCAGATGTGTAACGCAATAGTTTAAAGAGATGCCATATCTCCTGGCCGTCTCCAAATGAAAGTGTCTGACAGGGCCTTTCCAAACACAGGGTTATTTCCCAGTGCAGTAGTTTTTAAATGAAGCCTCTCTTTTGGCAAACCGGCCCCATTAAGTTTACATCTCTGGATCAAATTGAAGCTGTCCAACTCATCAAGCACAACAAACAATACTGTTTGCCCAGGTGCCATCTGTGCAGTGACTGAGTCCAGGCCAAAAAAAAAGCGGGCCTCTTGCTTGAGATTCAAGCAAAATTTCCTCTGATATGCACTTAATGTTATGTTTATATTGTCTAGTGGATGGACACGGCGAGAGAGAGCGTTTTGAGATTGGCTAATGCCATGTAGTATCTCATTTTTCACCTGACAGCCCTGTATTGAACCAAGGACACACGATTCAGACTTTTCAATGGCTGCCACATTTGCTAAAGATTGTGGGTAAGTAGTGATAATCCAAGCTGTCTAATGCAACCAAGCTTTTTAGTTGTTTGAGTTTCTGCTCTAACTTCCACTAGGCCAAAAAGAGCTTTAAAAGCATTTGGTAGCATCGGTGTGATAATTCATCATTAAAAATATATTCAAATGCAGGCCTTAAAATAATTCAGCCTGAAAAACAGTAATGAAAGAAGCGCAACATGACAACAAACATGCCTTCCACAAGACATACTACCAGACAGAGCACGAAGACAAGAGAAACAAAGTGTACCCAATGTTTACATAGGAAATTCGCAAAGATTTATTCACGGAGGGTGAGTTAGGGATATGAATCCACCCTCCATTTAAAGCAGTCTCTTATTCCCAGTAGCCCGGAGGGCTCTAAGCACGTCTATTTTCACCAACAGCTATAACTCTCCTGAAAACTGCTGCTCCTCAACCTCCCCAGCTCCTCCATGGTTAGATCAGTGTAATCTCCTCTCACATGAGGTGTAAAAATACACTTAAAATATATGAAGGACTCAGAGCTTTACTGATGAGGGAACAACAAAAGTTGGATTTTGTTTGTGGATCCATAAGTGAAATCCATGAACATAAGTGGTGAAATCCATAAAGTGGTGTGATCTGTTAACATTCAGACTGGATTTATGGAATCACTATTCGCCTATTTTAATCTATTTGAACTATTTTACTATTTTAAAAACCTCATGAACCTGAATAATGAAAATTCGGCCACCATTTACTCAACGTCATCTAGGCCTGTCACGATAACAACTTTTTGTTGTGCGATATATTGCCCCAGAAATAATTGCGATAAGCGATATTATTGTCATTTTAAAGACCATTTTATGCCACTGAATATATAATCGTAATGTAACGGCATAATAATGCAAGAAGGCGTATACACTTCCAAATGACAACAAACTTTTAATTTTTAAGAATATTTAGATCATGGAAATTAAGTATCAAAATATTAGATGCCTTAAAAAACCTGAATGAATTAAAAGTAAATAAACATTTTCAAAAAAAACGTGCAAAGTAAC
>NW_015640468.1:2800508-2808488 GCF_001515625.1 Sinocyclocheilus rhinocerous
TTTTTTTGTAGAAGCATTTTTTAAATTTGAACTAGCACCTCATGACTACATCACATTATGTACGAGAAGCTGCAAAAGACACAGGCGCAAGTGGAATGTACAAAACATGGTGACTTTAATTTTTAAGTAAATATAATGGGCGATATATTGCGTCACCAAAAATTATTGAGGTCATGTACATATTGATAAGTCGATATATTGATATATTGATATATTGATTATTGCGACAAGCCTAACATCGTGTGGTTCCAAACCTGTTTGACTGTCTTTTTTCTATGGGACACAAAAGAGAATATTTTGAAAAATGTTTTCAAAGGCTACTGAATGTGCAAAAAAAAAAAAAGTATGGAACAACATGAGTAAATGACAGAATTTTCATTTTTGGTTGAACTATCTATTTTATAGTTATAATTTTCTTTCATTCTTTCTTTCTTTCTTTCTTTCTTTCTTTCTTTCATTCATTCTTTCATTCTTTCTTTCTTTCTTTTTTAATGTAATATTTAATTAATTTAGTAACAATGCCATTCCAAATGGGGGAAGTTAGAATGTATTTATTTATTTATTTAGCAAGGATGCATTAAATTACTCAAAAGTGACAGTAAAGTCATTTATAACGTTTTTTTCCTAATTTTAATATTCTATATTTCTAATGCTGTTCCTTTGAGCAAAAAAATTATCAATGTTTCCACAGAAATATTAAGCAGCCCAACTGTTTTCAACATTGATAATAATAAGAAATGTTTCTTGAGCACCAAATCAGCATATTAGAATGATTTCTGAAAGATCATGTGACACTGAAGACTGGAGTAATGATGCTGAAAATTCAGCTTTGCATCACAGGAATAAATTAGATTTTAAAACATATATAAAGACAAAACTCTTATTTTGATATCTTAAAAAATAAACCTATATTTATAAGAAAGTTTTATTTGACGTTGATTTGCCGACTCACCAAGTGCCAAAAATCATGATGTTTATGTCAAGTTACTAAAGGATAGACCTTGCTGTCTTGCCAAAATGAGGCCCTTTCCTCTTCACAGCTAAACAGCAGGTATTTACAGCATGACTTGGCAGAAATCAGGTCTGATCGCTTTTGTGAACAGCTTTCTCTCTGGCCAGCCAGGAATTTCTTAAGCCCAAACAAAGAGTGTCAAATGTTGGTGCCATTACTGCCAAGCATAATGAAGCATGCGTCTTTTCAGGAGGGGGGAAACGTTGAGTGACTGCGTGCAAGTAGGGCAGGTTGACGCCGTGTGGGCTTCAGATTGAGTGATGACTGCATGGCGTGATGGAGTAAGCCTTGGAAACAAAGCGAGGCGCACTCTATTTATAATGCGTAATTGGTAATGTGATAAAGGCAGGGTTTGAGTACAGGCTACCTCGGGTCTGCACTCATGAATTCTAGCCAAGAAGAGCATTTTTCACAAAGCGTTCATGGCTTGCTGAGTCCGTACAGCAGGTCCTGGCTCTAAGGTTGGGTGGCATGACGGTATAGACGGTATAGTAACAGCATAAATGTGTCAAAATGTAGAGATTCTGATATACCTAAAAATCTGACACCAATTAGAAAACTTCCAGTGTTAACAGCTTTATTCATGATAATGGGAGCGGATTCATCAGTGTTGGTTCTTCAATAAATAATATCCATTAGAAATTTAAATGTGGACATTTAGAGAAATATTGGTTGTTTCTCATATATTTACTTATCGGAATTCCATAATTTACTAGAAGGTAGACTTGAATGATATCAGTTCATCTGTGAAACACTGTCTTATGATGTGCATTCCATTCAAACTCAGTCAGAGAGTGTTCTTGAGCTGCTGTGAGCAACAAAGAAGAGAAATGTCATATTAGGACGCATACCAGAAGAACCAAAAACACTTTGACACAAACATAAAGTCCAAGTGGTATAAGATCACTGGTGATTTGAAGTGAATTTTAAGCAGAAGAAAGGATTTCTATCTTTTATTTTTGTGTACATAAATTTTTTTTCTTACAAAAGTACACTGTAAAAAAGATTTGTAAAGCTGTAAGTAAAAAAGATTATTGGATTAGATTTTTACAATAAAATACTATTTCCAGTCTTCAAAATGTCACACTTAATTCCAAGTGTCACTTGTCATTTCTTTGTAATTATTTTAGAAATTTAAGAGCAGTTTCTGAGTGAAAATTCTTTAAAAAAAATGAAAATGTTTTTTTTTTTTTTCTCCAGTGTACAAAAAAGAACTAGGTTATACTTGTGGCTCTACCAAGGAAACCTTCATAAAATATAGTATATTAAAAATGATTGATACCAATTATTTAAAACTTTACTATTTTTCTTTTTTCGTATATATTTTTGATTCATATGTAAATTGATTACATTATATATATATATATATATATAAAAGAACCAAAGACTTAAACTACTTGAATTTATTTAATGCACGAGTTTCACAATTTGAGTTGAATTACTGAAATAAATGAACTTTTCCACGACATTCTAATTTATTGAGATGCACCTGTATATATATATATATATATATATGTATATACACACACAATTTATACTGTATACATGTCTCTTCATCTTCCATAACCTCCAATTTTACTTACAATAAGACTACAAATTGACTTCAATAACACAGGCTAACAGACTCCCTACATTTAGCCATGCTGCAGCAGGGGTTGTGTGAGAATGTGGGATGTGTGTGTGTGTGTGTGTGTGTGTGTGTTAGCCCCGGGGATAAGTTCAGCTGGCAGCCTGTTAGTTCAGCGCAACCGGTGGACATGGCAACACAGGCAAGGTCGGCATGGCGATTATCAGTGTCCAAGGTCATGTGACCATGTGGGATTTGAAGAGAGGTAGCGAAAAGAAAACTGACATTGATCACGCTGAAGGTGGCCCTCTTTTCACAGAGGGAGAAATCAACAGATGGATAAATGGATTGTGGAATCATTCATCGCATAGCTTTTTGTGTGAGGTGCAAACTACAATGTCATTAATATCAGGCTACAGGCAAGACTCCCATAATGATGCTGCTTATGTACATTTTTGACACCAGAAACGTAAATAAATTTATACCGTGCCATGCATTTTGAAATTTAATCCCATACAGCAAAAAAGAAAATATATATTTTCAGATACATTTACAAATATATTTATGCAAATAGTTAAAAAAACTGTGATTTTAAATTGCAATAATATTTCATAATATTACTGTTTTTTATTGTATTTTTAATCAAATAAATACAGTGAGCATAAAGACTTTTCAAAAACATTCCAAAATTATCCCAACTTTGGACCAGTATATATTATTAATGTAGATGTTAATATATCTTTAGATAAACATATTTTAATTTAGTTTTAATTACTTATAGTTCCAATATATTTAGAATTTCCAATATAATATTTTTTTTTTTTTAAATGCAAAAAAGTTATGTCTCATTTGAACTATCCAAATGTTATATATTCCTTAGTGATCAGGTGGTGAAGAAAAGTGCTTCAGCGTGTGGCACTGGGTGACGGGGGCTGGGATGCAATGATCTAAAGTGAGATGGAGGAACATGTCCTAGTCAGGTTGAAGGGTGAAGTGAATTGGGTGGGTGATGGGGGACTGGCATATTGGGTGAGGGTGGGGGGGGGCAATTTCTCCTCTAATGCCCCCCAGCACCTCAGCCATTAGTATTCCCTTGCGCGGCCGGAGTTCATACGACTAATGGAGTCGCTACCTGGGGACATTAATTGTGCGTGACACCACTCGAGGGGCTTTTGTGCACTCACTCTAATATCAACACGAACCCCCAACCCACCCCCCACAACAAAGCGCCGGGAAAGATTACAAACAAAGCCCAAATAACTGCCAACCTTACACTGCAGTTTGACAGAAGGGGGGCCTCAAGTTCACTCCTGACACCGATTGGCAAACCCCCGGGTGTGTAGCAGCATCGGGTGACGGCGAATCTGTTTCCTAGGAATAATAATAATAAAAAAAAAAAAACATAGTGAGGGAATGTGTCTTCATCAAGAAGAGGAGGCCAAGGGATGATGTAAAGGCAAGGTTGCAAATGTGGACTAATGCTTAGAAAGAACTGCTTACAGCAACTTTAACAAGATGAAATGTGTTTCAAATAATGTAAAATCTTATTACTAAACACATACTTTTATGATACATTGAGGTCCAGAAATCGTAGTCCATTCGTGAAAGTGGTACTATTTTGCATTTTTATAACTTAATAGAACATTTTGTCTTAACAAATTACATAATCAACATAATTTGAGTGCATAGTTGAATTTGCTATGCCAATTTTGCCTAAATTCCCAGCAACACTAGTGGCATGATCAAAAGAGCTTCTTGTGCATCAGTGGAAGAACATCCAACAATCTGTAAATCACTGATTAAAAGTTTGGGGGCGATGAGATTTTTTTTTTAAGTCTTTAGTCTTTTTTAAGTCTTTTTTAAGAGACTTTGAAATAAGTCTCTTAATCCCACCTAGGTTGCATTTATTTGATCAAAAAGAAATATATTTTAAAATGTAATTTATTCCAGTGATGGCAAAGCTGAATTTTCAGCAGCCTTTGCTCCAGTTTTCAGTGTCACATGATCCTTCAGAAAACATTCTAATATGCTGATTTGCTGCTCATGAAACATTTATTAATATTATCATTGTTGAACAAAGTTGTGCTTCTTAATAATTTTGTGGAAACTGTGATACATTTATTTTCAGGATCCTTTGATAGTTCAAAATAACAGCATTTATTTGAAAGAGAAATATTTTGTAACATCATAAATGTGTTTATACACATTTTATCATACAAAATTTAAAATAGATATATTTATTTTTTAGTTATTCTATGTCATAACATTTTTCTAAATCCCAAAACTATTTCCAGGTTGAAAAGGGAAAAAAATAAACAAATACAACATACTACTTTTTTTTTTTAATCTGACCTCATACTTTTGGGCCCCACTGAATATAACATGCAGTAAAGTTGTATATACACAATTAATTTTAACGCCAGAATATATATAGGAGTACACTGGGTGATACTAGGGAAAATGGTGATTTAATTTGTTGAGAATAACAAGTGATCTTGCAAAACCCACAGGACATGAAATTAATGCGCTTGGGAATTATCATATTTCTCATTACACTGTCACCCGCCAAGCTTGTGCAGCTACCTGGTCCAGAAAAAAAAAAAAAAGACTGCTGGAATATGAGAAAGGAAGCTGTTAAATTGGAATGGATTATTGTATATTGTTGTCATCTTTTCGCCCTACATCCCTTGCAATAACTACTGCCTTTTGCCATCATCATCTACGCAACTGAAAATGTATGTTGTAATAAACTTCTGAGCAAAACAAGTCCCACTGAAAAGTATAGCATTGTCTGACTGTGTGTGTGTGTGTGTGTGTGTATATACACTCACTTGAGCTTGTGCAAAGAGTCCCACTGACTTCATTGTGTGTGTAAGTTGAGGGATACATAAGAAGCTTTTGAATAGAATATTTAATTTCTCTACACAAAACTTCAGACATCTTATTACACGATTCCAATCTAAGACTTTTAATAGGATCTTTGTCATCCAGGTTATTTGCCTTCATGGTCCCTGGCGTGATAATAAATGCCAAAGCGCTCATTCAAAGTTAGAAAATCATTACCGGCTTTTGTTACTGAATGTTCTAGCAAGCCACAATAAAGCCAGCCTCGTGTTAGGAGTGTCAAAACTATTCTCCAAAGATAATGTGAAAAATGGCTTCAAAAGAGCCACTCAGAGAGATAATATGATAATTTGATTTCCTTGATAAGCACCGTGGAAAAACCTCGCTCTGGCCTTTTTTTTTTTTAAGAAGCAAAATCCATTACCTCTTCTTAATTCACCCTGGCATAAATTAAGTATTCTCACTGGCTATTAGCCTATCCATTAATACAGCCAGGGTCAAGACAATTGAAACCTGAAGTCAAGAAATATGGAGAAGTATTTCTCCAAAACGTTTCATCTAATGGCTGCCAAGCGAGAGTCCAGGATCTTTTGCCATTAATTGTGAAATTATCTTTCTTTCCTTTTTCTTCTTATAAACAGGCAGGAGGAGATAAGAGACACAGGGGCCGATAATCCTGTTGCTCAAAATTAATTTCCATTCCACTTGTTTCTTTATGTTTCAGGCAATTTCTGCTGGGCGATAGATTGTTTCTGGAGATAGGGGCTGTGAGAGTGGAGATGGGGAAATTTCTGAAGGCAAGTGTAAAATTAGTTTGGTACCAAAACTGCATCAAACTCGGAATAATTATAGAGTAGTGGGGCCACGGTTACATTTAAACTATTACAAAATCACATTTTATTGTAATCAAAATGAATCCCCTTTGAACTGAAAACACCATTCAATATATTCCTGGCAGTGAAAGAAATGTGATTAATCAGATCCATCATCTATATTTACTGATGCAGGGGGGATGAAACTAGAAAGCTCCATTAAAAACAGCTACATTACGTTTTAATGATAATTCTCATTTTCTGTACAAAAAAATAATACATTTGGAATGATCATCAGAGCACAAAAGGAATGATCATGTACTATTACTAAGGGATATTGTGTGGAGCGGTTGCTGTGAGATGAAGATTGCTCACAGATGAGAGCTCCTACACAGCTGAACAGATGAGAATGCCCAGATAACTCGGATGTCCCCTGGAGCGCTAATGGTCAGAGGTGAGGCTTTATGGGTCTCGTACTCCAAAACATCTCAGGAGCATAAATGCATATTAGAAAAGACTCGTAATGCTCACCCAAAATTAATTTACTTACCCTTATGTAATTCCAAACCATTTTTTCTTAGTATGATAGTATAAAAGTGGTCTATGACTTTTACATTATTCATGTTATTTAAGCTTTTACATTGTTTAAGTTATGCACTGATATATATATTATGAACTGATGTTGACAGATTATTGACTCAGAATTTAAGAAACAAACATGTCCAATGAATAAGAATGAATCATTTAGGCGGGGTTTCGAGAACTGGATGGACTGATTCACTGAAAAGATTTGACTCAAAAGAATGATTCATTCACAGATTGAACATCACTACATCTTTTCATGAACTCTCATGAAAGTGCCAATGAGATCTGGTGCAGTTATCAATGTATTCAGTTAATAACGTGGGAAAATTTTGGTTTGTTTCTCACCCACAACTATTGTATGGCTTCAAAAGACTTCATTCAGTGTATAATACTCAAAGCCCGTTCACAACAAGGACGATAACTACAGCTATAAAGTTTTAATGATTATTCTAAATTTATGAGAATAGCAAAGTCCACACCAGGGACATGCACAGACATTTTGAGGGGCAGGGGCTCAAGCGGAAAAAAGGGCACTTCTCATATTTATTTTAATTTTTTTCTAAAGAAAATGTTAATTATAATAGGGGTGTGCGATATTGACCAAAAATATATCTCAATATTTTCTGGGATTTTATCGATAATGATAATTAGACTATATTTTGCTGAGTGTGTTATTGTGCTGAAAAATAACGCGCACTGGTCTAACCTACTAGACTTCCTATTGCCTTAGCTAACTTTAGCTAATTTACATGGTAGCTCTCTCATGAGTCATGGATGTTAGCAAGACAAATTAACTATAATTGCCTTTTGTCTTTTGGATAATTAGCTGTAAATTCGAAGCACAGGTAGCTTAGTCTTTTGTTCATCACCACCACTCACCTCCACAGCAAGACAAACAATACTGGAAATGGAGGGAGGGCTTCACTTCTGTGGCTCTCTGTCTGTCTGTGATGTGCCGATGTGCAACACTGCTGTCTAGAAATTATTTTGTAAAAAATGAAAAGATACTTTAAATGTGAAATTAAAATTGCCAGTAGGTGGCAGTAAGTCACTGTTAATAAGTGAGTCATTGCGACTGAAACAAATCATTTAAACGGTTGATTCATTCAGGAACAAAACAGCGTCATGTTGCTCAGAGATGCAAATTGGAATTGTGTTTG
>NW_015640468.1:2808585-2834735 GCF_001515625.1 Sinocyclocheilus rhinocerous
GGCATGGATGTTAGCGAGACAAATTAACTATATTTGCCTTTTGTCTTTTGGATAATTAGCTGTAAATTCGAAGCACAGGTAGCTTAGTCTTTTGTTCATCACCACCACTCACCTCCACAGCAAGACAAACAATACTGGAAATGGAGGGAGGGCTTCACTTCTGTGGCTCTCTGTCTGTCTGTGATGTGCCGATCAATGTGCGCTACACTGCTGTGCTGCGCGGAAACACAGAGAAAGGCAACTCAACTCAACTTAATAAACCCGACCTGATATTTTGATTTATTTGTTTGACAGGGAAAGCTGTGCGCAAACAGAAACACACGAGCACATATATACATATATTAATTTATAAAAAATAAAAAATAAAAACTACCTAGAAAAAAGGGCACTTTCTCTCCAGGAAGAAAAAGGGCAGGTGCTCAAGCCCCCTTTGATGTCTATGTGTGCACGTGCCTGGTCCACACCACAGCTATAACAATAACGGCAGAGAAAATTGATATTGTTGGAATCACTTTTAGAACTATACTTTCCAGCTGATGAATGATAAAAAAACATTCACAGCCAATCAGAATCTACCCAACTTGAAAGATATCATATCTACAGCATATCATATCTTAAACATACTGTATATGTAGTGCATGGTTATAATAAACAATATTATTGTCTGTTGGTGTGGAAGCTAATATCGTTTGCATTATAGTTTTTATTCTTAAATATGCCTTTAATATAGTATTACTTATTATAGCTCTTTATTGTAATTGCATGGAAAAGAGCAGTCCACACATTCAAGCCCCCTTTGATGTCTATGTGTGCACGTGCCTGGTCCACACCACAGCTATAACAATAACGGCAGAGAAAATTGATATTGTTGGAATCACTTTTAGAACTATACTTTCCAGCTGATGAATGATAAAAAAACATTCACAGCCAATCAGAATCTACCCAACTTGAAAGATATCATATCTACAGCATATCATATCTTAAACATACTGTATATGTAGTGCATGGTTATAATAAACAATATTATTGTCTGTTGGTGTGGAAGCTAATATCGTTTGCATTATAGTTTTTATTCTTAAATATGCCTTTAATATAGTATTACTTATTATAGCTCTTTATTGTAATTGCATGGAAAAGAGCAGTCCACACATTATTTAAAAATATCTCTTTTTGTGTTCTACAGAACAAAGGAAGTCATTCAGGTTTGGAATCGCATGAGGGTGAGTAAATGATGACAATATTTTCATTTTTGGGTGAACTATGCCTATAACCTTTCAGTCAAGAGCAACACTGACATTAACTGGGAGCAATACCTCAGGGGGGGGAATTTAATCACACACATAAACTAGTTGAGAGGAAATATTCCACAATATGAAACCAAAATGAGATTCCGAATCCGAATCAGATGAATTGTGAACAGAGTGACAAGGTGAAAGGAAAATCAATGTTAGTGTTTTCTCATGTCCTGCTCTTCGACAGCAGGTGAGCTCATCTATAACACATCAACGTATCTCCCCCATACTGAAACCTCTGACATGGGACCTTAGCTTAGAGGAGATGAAATTAAGTGAAATAAAAATCATATTAAAAATTATTATCACCTAACAGCCATTAGTCTAAAGTGTGCTGTCACCATTTGATGGATTTCTCACTTAGTTCAATGAATGTTCCAACGACATTGATAAAATCACTGCAAACCAAATACAGTTAACCCGCTCATGGAGGGCCACACATTGTGTCAACACCATAAAGAGAAGCCCCGCTAAAGGAAACACAGATAATTTTTTGTCTTCAAAAACCTGACTATATTAGCCGTTCACCACTTTAGTACCATCAGAGACAAGGAAACTCAAAAAATATATATAAATGCTTAGAATGTGTAAACAAACAGTCGTCTTAGGGTGACATTTACCTTTGTATGGAAAATTCCGTGGGAGAAATGCAGTCATCTCAGTAGAAATTTGCGCAATCTGGAATTTCACTAAACATTTCCCTACACAGATTTTGCATCAGATTCATTTTCGTTAAACTCTGAGCACGCAAATTTGATGCATTTACCACTACAAAGCTGATTCATTTGGAAGTGGCCTCTAAGTAAGCAGTGATTCAAGCATCGCTACACTGTTGATAGTGGACAATGGATCTTCTCTGCTCGCAAAATATCGCACAAGTTTTGCTAATGTGACCACACCTTTGCTGTTCGTGAAACGACCCTTTGCTCTCCGCTCAGCAGTGTAATGTGCTGGTGGGCCTGAATTTTTCCTCAGTATTCACTGACCACTTCACTATTTCATCTACCTCCGACTATTTTTCTACTTTGGGGAAAACACTTTCTATCACTGTCAGATAGAGCAGGGATAAAAACTCTCCAGCCCTGGATTAGCTGTCCACTCGCCTCCCTGCAGTCTCAGAACAATAAAACACAAGAGTGCACTTCCCTACATGGGTCCTCCGCATTTACTTAGGGCAGCTGAGATACGGCCGCTCCGGGCCATTGTGTTTTGGATCTTTAAGCGTGAATCACGAAAGCATTTGAGAGCCTGATTTGAATATGCTCATTTTGATGAATCACCAAATTGTTTTCGAACTTGCGGGTGCTCATTTAGAAAGTAATATGGGGGGTGGGGGGATAGAATCCTCAAAGAAATCTTCACATTACTGTAAATTCTTCTTAGTTCTCGTTTGTGGATTTCATATTTTCTCACTGCATCTCTCACTGCAACAGAGATGATCTGATTGTGGGAAAAAACAGACATATAAACCTTTCAATCTGTTTAATTAAGACAGCTTAGCAGTGGCACTGGGTTGCTGAGTATTTAAGCTAATTACGGTATTAATTACAGCATGAATTAAATGACATAATTGCCTTTCAAAACAATGACTCTGATAGCTTAGGTAAGGTAAAGGGTTAATTTACTATGGAACCAAGCATGCATTATTTACGCACCCTGATGAATAATACATTTAAGAAGTAGGCTTATAAATTTCCCAACACAAAGCTAAAAGCACAGCAGAGAGCTCAGGCCGAGGCTGATTTGAATATATGTCTCAGATGAATATTGTTTGAGTTATGGTTGTGGTAGAGTTGGAGGCCCTCATTTCATTTCTGTAGCTGTGTAAAAAACACAGGAGAATTGAAACATTTCTCCATGTACAAATGACCTCTTAATATCAGCCATAGGATTAAAGGAGGAAAGAAGAATGTTTCAAATGGGTCCATACTGTTTTAATGAAAAAGTTGCTTATGGATGGATTATATTGTTAACTATGCTGTATTAGGGCTATACATGTAAAAAAAAAAAATACTGCAGGTTACACTATTACGCCAGTAGGTGGCGACAAGTGACTGTCCTTTATTAGTGAATCATTGACTCATTCATTAAACTGATTCGTTCAAAACACTGATTGGTTCATGAATGAAGTGACTGTCTTTATGAGTTGAAACATTAACTCAAATGAATCTTCTTAAGCAAGGATTAAATCAGGAATGCTACTACATACGTTGCTCAGCGGCGCGCAACAGTTAATTCTGTTGTGGCTTGGAAATGTTTTCACAAAAGTGCAATATGTCTAAAAAGTAAGTTACTCAATATTATTTTGATATTTTTCATACTATTGTGATTACCTGCAGTTATATCCACCTTATTATCGTGCAACATGGAAGTAAGGTATTTTCTGTGGACGTACAAGACTTTAGATTCATAAATCGCTGTAGGTTAATTGCAGTAAGCAGTAAAACTATTTGCACTACAAACCAGTGTGTTTATGATTAACTTATGCTAATAAATTCAAATGAAAACAAAAATACCAGTTTGCAAAATCAAGTAGCATAATATATTGTTTTTGTAGCTAAAATAACTGGAAGCCCCGGAGTAAACACCGGAAGCCTCGTTTCCATCCAAGTTAAAATGGCCGCACCCGCTCTTACATTAATAAGGTGGATATGATATCTAGTGAGGTCATAATATATTATGTCATAATTTATATTTATGTTGTTTCCTCAAACGGAGCAAAAGGTTAGTTCAACTCAACACTATTGTTGTTACCTCTGGAATGAACACATCAGAAACCTATCATTTGAAATTATAAAATAGGCTGACTTGGCTGGGGAGAAAACAAATAAACAAACAAAAAAACCTTATAAACAAACGAAAGAGCTGGTCAAGGTCAGGGTTACTCTCAGCTCCTAAAAATAATAGCTTGTTTACACATATGGCTGTATTTTATTTTATTTTTTTTATTGCTGTTCATATTTCTGTACCGAGCAGTCAATCTTGTCGGGCAGTGCAAAGAAAAAAAAAAAAAAGCTGCATATTGATGATCAGTTGGGGAGCTGTAGCTCTTCAAAGCATTTGTTTCATTAAGTGTGAATGCTACTATACTGTACATCAAACTGAGCATGTTGTATGACTGAATTAACAAAAACTGGGGGGGTGGGGGCATAAATAATAATCCTCTCTGGAATTGTGCATGTATATCCGAGAGGTGAAATGTAAAGAAGGACAGTAAAATAATGGATACGTTTGGCATCCAAGAAAAAAAAAAAAGAGGAGAAATGTTCTAAAAAGTATTGTAATCATCAGCCTTTTCACTAAAGCCCTACTGTGATTTTGTTTTTAAAAAATGATATGGCAATAGGCAGCCGTGAGGTGCCATTGCCGCCCAGGCACCCATGTGATGGCACAACACTTTTATTTCCCCCAGCCCAGACATCAGAAGGGGAGAAAAAAAAAATTACATCTCAGTCTGACGAGTGACTAATCAAGGAGCTCGAAACGGTGCTGCAATAAATTACTCCGCCGTGAAATAAACCACACAAACAGACTGATGATAATAAATGTAAATTATTTCTCCGAAGAAATTTTCCCCGGTACATGAGTAATACCAACCATCAGGAAGGAGTCTTCCTTAACATTAATTACAGAAAATGACAAGTGAGCTGACAAGTAGGAAGGCTCATTATCTGCGAACATATTCACAACTTCGCAATTTGCCACGAAGATGGACTCCAGCTAAATTAATCTCTTTTCTTTGCATGAGCCCCTTCTAATTTTCATGTTATTAACAGGTTTGCAGTATCACTCAGTGCTTGTCAGCCTAATCAGGTTTTTTCTTCCTCTTCGTCTTCCTCCACCAATGTTCGGGGGAAAGCGCGGTGTCGCTTTGAAAAGGATCAGGTCCCTTAATGTGTTCTCCATCACGTGTCCCCCACTCCACAAGGATGCTTTTAATAAGGTTCCTTAATCATTCCTCTTTTTGCTCAACTTTTGGCCCGGTTGGCGTCCATTACCACTGGCTTTTGTACCAGGTAGAGTCATTAAGGGGAAGGGAAGGTTTATCAAGCGAATGTAGGGGGCTTCGCTTTACTATAATGGAGAGATGGGCATGCTGGCATGAGGGAAATCTTATTTTAGCCACCATGCTAAGCATCTTGACTCCTGAGTTACACTGAAATGATGGAGCGTGAGGATGATGTTGAAAACCTTTTTGTGTGTGATTAAACTTAATGAGGCTGAAAGAGAAATCCATTTGGAAAAAAAAAAAGATGCCAAATCATGTAGATGTGGCGAATTGATTGTTCTGATTGGTGTCACTTTTCTCTTTGAGTTATTTAAATGACGAGTGTACCATCTTCATAGTCTCATAACAGTTTTACTGAAGTTTAACTGTCTTGCATGTAAGTCTCTGCACATGCAAAAATATCCACTGATTTCTATGTCATTTGTGCTCAAGCGCAGGCATAAATCTTGCTGAAAAGCACCGGCAAAAATATTAGTCACTATGAATGTGTCAGGAAAAATAGCAAGGAAATATTTTAATTATTTATTAATAAACTAGTGTTTTCTGAGTAAGTGTCGACTGCAAAGATGAAGCTGACGATTCTGACTCGCCTGCTCCACAATACAGTGGACGTGCAAACTATTTTAATGGCTGCAACAGTATGGGGAGGAGAAAAAAAAACAGTCACAGGCTCCAGTCAGGAATTCTGATAAGCTGTCAGACAAGGGCCGGGCTCGGGCCTAAGCATTTCAGGCCAGGGCCGGGCTAGGGCATTTGAGGCCCATGCAGGATTTTACCCCCAACTGCTCCCCGGGCGCCGAAAAAATGGCTGCAAACTGCTCTGTCTGTGTGTGCACGGTGTGTGTGTGTGTACCTAAAAGAGAAAATGTAGAAAGGACAGAAATTCTATTATGCTACTTCGCTGTAAAATGTGATTTTTTTTTCAAAGGTGTAAATAAAGTAAAGATTACTGGAGTACATTTTTACAAGAAAATACTATTTCAGTTTTTATACTTTGTAATTTTACAAAAAATTACTAGCAATTTCTCAGTGAAAATTGTTTCACCACCAAATTTATTATTTTTCAGTATTGAAGTCTGATGAAGTAGCATTTGCAGAAATAAACTTATTTGATTTTAATTACATAATCTGTAAATTAAGTATTTGACGTGTATGTACAGTATGTCTTTCTCTACTCGTACTAGTAGGAAATATCAAACTTTATATACTGGAGCATCCAGACATTTGTAAATAAAAAAAATGCAATCTGTAAGTTTAGTTTAGAGGGTCCTTCCATGAGAGTAATGTGATGAAGAAAGGACTGTAATCCTAATAAATTGTCAGTTATTGGCCAAACACAATTATTTAGCATTTAGGGATTGATCTCCACCCTTAAGGCGCATTCACACTGGCATTTACAATGAAAAAGTGTCCAAAAGTCATTCATTTTGAGACCATTGGCAATGCGACAAAGTTGAACAGAATTCATCTTTATGCAAATGTCCATCAACAACTTTTGGCACCTTCCAATGGGAGCGCAGACATTAGCGCTCACGATACAGTTGGATACTGCAGTCGAGTACGAACAACCACTAGCAACCAGTACAGTGACTTGGCGACCCCAGCAATTTAATCACTGTCAGTGAGAACACCCCATTATTTCGCAGCCAACATTCTTAAGCAACAGGATGCCACTACTCTAAACTAAACGAACCCTACTGTAATCTGTTTGATGAAATAATGACAATGATTGATGAAACATATATTATTAAAAATATTTTTAAAATGTTTATAAGACAAACATAATAATGCATTTGTTTAATTTCAAAATAACATAATCAATAACAAATAATCCATACTTATAATTCTCTTCTCAGCGTGGTCCAGCTTCTAAGGGAAGAAATATTTTACAGCTAATTTTATCATCATGTAAAGAAAGGCGATAAACAAAAGTCCTTTATTAACTCATAAATTTATGAGCTATGAAACATTTATATCAAGATGTAGCGTATTCAAGGACACATGACTGACTTCATCCACCTATATGCGGATTCACCGCCGGCTCAGAAGCTGTCCATGTATCCATCTTCCCAGCTTTCCCATATTCCAAAGCATCCCTATAACTCTTCCATCCTCCATTTGCTTGTGCTGGTCTCAGACAAATGCAATTGTAAGCGATGTTGTGAGTTTTGTTTTGCTGGAATTAATAAATCATGGCGGGAGTATGAAGTATCTGCACGTCTGAAATGTAATCCACGCATTTGCCTGTATATCAAGGCCCTGTTTAATTCACAGGTAGTCTCATGATAGCTGATGCAGAAACGCAATATGTCATGCAAAATTAGTTCAGAGAGAATAAGTTTCAGGAGGGAATGCACAAGAAAAAAAAAAGGAAAAAGATGACAAGAGGGAGGTGGTACCAGCCACAGAGGTTTTATCTGTGCCCCTCTTCCACCCTCCCTTTAATTACATTTCAAACACTGTAGTGTCACAATAGCCCTGTGTAACCTTTGGAGGCTGTGCCTTTTTAATAATGCAAAGTATACATTTTCATATCTGTTTTTTTTCCAGCACTCTCCCCATTTATTAATTTGCTGAACATAATAAAACAAAAGGAGGGAAGTAATGAGCTTCTTTGCTGAGGCAGGCAGAACACAATGCAAGCCGGTCTGCGTTCAGAGAAAGAAAACACAGTGTAGTAAACAGTCTTAAAACAAAACGTCTGGCCAGGGACCAGGGATGACTTTGTACATGAAATAGCATGACTGTAAACTTAAACCTCATAGTCTTTTTGGGCTTTCAGAGACTCCCAGACAATCTTGAAAAATACACTTAAAATTGAAGTATTGATACTCTCTAACTTTATCTTATGACAACAATTATATAAACAGAATTATTTGATAAATGTGATAACTTGCTTTGCCCTCCATGATATAGATAGATAGATAGATAGATATAAAGTATATAAAATAAAATATATAATACTGATGTATTAACACTACAACTTAATCTAATTACAACAATTATATAAACAAACTTCTAAGGTAATACATATATAAATACATTTTAGTATTTTTATATGTAGCCTACATCGTTGAGCTCTCTGGGACCCTGACATGAAGCAATTTCAACAGTTGATCTAAACAGAACAAGAGGTTTATGTTGTGTATTTAAACCTTACATTTATATTCTCACTCAGACCTCCTTTTTTAATATATAAATTATATATTATTTAAGTTTTGTGTTATTTACAAATATGTTCTCACAGCTCCAAGCTTCTCAATAGGCTTTGATTGATTCAGAGTTTAAGTGTTGCCCATGAGCTCTGTGCTTCCTTTCACTGGGATGCAGCCATAAAAAGACATCTGTTATTGAAGCGCGGAGGAGCCCGATGAGACCGCACTTCCTTAATTAACCGGGCCTTCTCTAAAGCGCCACCAGAGAGATGAGTGATCTTTGTAAGACACCGGCGATATTTAATATCTGATTAAAATCATCCTCACGATAAGATTTTACAATGAGCCACTTAAGAGTACAGTAAATGTGAAACTCTTTCATGTGGATAATACTTTTTCATTTACCTAGATGGTGATTAATATGCTGTCATTGTTAACCTTGGCAAATGCCATGTGGTTTCTGCAAATTGTCTGCTCTTCTTTGTCCTTTGAAGTATTGAACTTTGCCATAGAAACACTCTGCTCTCATCCAGCCTTATCTTGTTCAGTCTATAAGCTCTATTGGATAGTTCAGATATTAGTAACAATATTATTCAAAATGTATATGAAAATAGCTCACATTAAAGCTAAAGTGGGTAATCTCTGTGCAAAGTTCAGTTTTCCCAAAATACATGCCCTGTGAAACATATAGGCCTTTCCCAAATTCATATTTAATATAAAATTAGGAATATATTTTTTAAGAAATTAATACTTTCAAATAAATTATGTTCTTCTTAGAGATATAAACGCACAACTGTTAATGATAAGAAATGTTTCTTGAGCACCAAATCAGCATATTTTAATGATTTCTGAAGGATCATGTGACACTGAAGACTGGAGTAATGGCTGCTGGAAAATGCAGGTTTGCCATCCCATGAATAAATGATACTTTAAAATATATTAAAATAAAAAGTGCAATACTATTTCACAATATTACTGTTTTACTGTATTTTGATCAAATAAATGCATCCTTGATGAGCATAAGAGACTTTCAAATAATAAAAAAAATAATAATAAAATAAACAATAACTAATCATTTGACTGCATGCTTAATGTACAGTCATGGCCAACATTATTGGCAGTGACATACATTTTGTGTTTTACAAAATTTGCTACTTAAGCTGTTGTGATGACTGAACACCACAACAGCTTAAGCAGCAAATTTTGCAAAACACAACATTTATGTCACTGCCAATACTTTTGGCCACGACTGTATTACAGATAATAAGTTATAAGAAGTACAATGCTATGTGTGTTACACATACTGTCGTATGACACAGGCACTTTATTAACACAGTGTGATCTATGAGGGCCCATCAGTTTTAAATGCCAGAGGAAGTTGACTGGGTTGCTTCCTGTAAAGTGTTGCAGTGAGCTGGCATGTTCACAGGCACACAGACACATCTACATATTTTAGTTATAAGTGATGGTAAATCTGTGCTGCTTTCTGCAAATAAAATATGCGGTTGACACAAATGAGCTGTGGCAGCTGCTACAAGGGTTTTTTAATTGAATGATTATTGTATTAAATAGTTGTTTTTAATGGAGCGTGTTCTTCCCCAATTATTTCCACTTAAAGGACCTGAACCCTTGGCAGGTCCACTAAACCGCAGACCCAGAACCACAGTGAGTGTGTGTGCACGCACATGTAGGGGGGCCACAGCTGTCCCCTTGAGCCAAAAACCCTTGAATGCCCAAGAGTGTGTTCCTGCTTTTATTTGTGGGTGTAAAACTCATTCATGTATGTGAGAGGCCAAAATGCGAGGACAGCCAGTGCAGATGCAGTCTACAGTTATCGCTCCTAATCCCTGACACCCAGCATCTGCTTCTTATCTCAATGGCTCATCCCTAATTGAACGAATAACTCTTCATAGCGCTCTGATCAGATAAGGGAATGTCTATGATGAGATAGTTATCATCATCTTTAACTCATGGAGAGGAACTGGGCCGAGGATGAAACCGTGATTAACATCCCATAATGATGTGTGCTTTTGAATGGAGTTCTTGGTTTGATCTTATTCTAGTGAGTATATAGTCCATGCGTCTCTGAATGAAAGTGTCCTGTGTTGTGTTAATGTATTGGATATCTCTCTTTTTGAAGTTAATTGTGACTTAAAAGAAGATGCAAAAGATCACATTCTAATAGTCTTCTGACCGATACCAATTTGAAGAAGGTCAAGTTTTAAGAGATGCTTCTAGCATTTTTTCAGCAACTGTAATGTGTCAAGCAGTAGTGTCATGAACCTTTTTTTTTAAGGGTAACCATTGGCAGTCTTGACTCACTTGGTGCCTTAGGTTAGATATAAGATATGATATACATACTGTACATACATATTAGTATGTACACTTTTCATTTAATATACAAGGGGACCTGGGTTCAAATGCCAACATAGTATGTAAATATTTTAGAAAATCAGTCAAAACTCCAACTTGACAGCTATGGACCACATTTTGTGTTGTATAGAAATAGAAAAAAAAGATAAAAGTTCATACAGAATGAGTGTATTTCCTATGATATTTTCTTTCTCCTGTAATTAACAAAAATACAGTATTAAAATATGCAGTAAAACATGTAATATGAAGATAATTATTTGAAAAAGCAATGATTTTTTTGCCTATTTTTGTTGTTACAGACAAACAGATATAGAATAAACACAGAAATAAGAGATATGCAACTCAGAATTCTGACTTTTTCCCCTCGCAATTCCAAGTTTAAATCTCACAATTCTGAGTTTACATTTTGCATCTGATTGCAGAATTGTGAGAAACAAATTCAGAATTTTGTTTTTTGTTGTTGTTGTTGTTGTCAAACAACAAACAATCTAACCTTGGATTTGGAGTATTAAGAAACACAACTGTCATTTTCACTGTGATGCATCAGAAACCAACAACTGTTGCAATTTGATATTTAGTGCATTTGTTTGAGCAGTGTGACTGTGTAAGTGTGTTAGATACTCCTCAGGGGACTAATCTTTCCAAACATACTTGACAGACACCCAAGAGACTCTTCTCCATCGGTTCCCTCTCATCCACTCACTCTAAACCAGGGAACACTGATCCATAATGCCTCAAGAGTGCAGCAGGTCCTCAGCACAGGTAGCCCGTCTGCATGTAAGCGCATGGTTGAGGAGAGATCCCCTGTGCGAAATTAAATTCTCCAGTTGGATGGCTGGGCCGTCCTCATCCTCGCCCCCCGCTCTGCTCCGCTGAGCCGTCCCTTCATTATTCCCGCCGCCCGTAACTGAGTGAGCGCTTCACTCCGCACCCATCTTGTCTGTTTAATGCCAGCTCAGCTGCTTGAGGGTAGACGACGAGCTTGTCAGTCTCCAGTGGAACACACTGTATTACCGTTCCTTCACTTCATTTATTCTTCTTTCACACTACACACACAGAATGTTGTGCCACTCTTCCCAAGGTTTCTTGAAGCATCTTGGAGATGTTGCCACAGTTCTTCTGGATTAGGTCTGTCTCAGTTTGTTCTGTTTCTTCATGTGATTCCAGACAGACTGGATGATGCTGAGAACAGATCTCTGTGTGGAGCACTGGCTGCTGTCAGACTTCTTGTGCAAACAAAAACCTCACTGGATTATTACAATTAATGGCAAAATTAATGTTTGGTAATGTAAACTGATATTTCCTACTGACACACTACAGCAAAAGACAGAAATAACTGGCTTAAAACCATTTTTTTTGTTGGTGAAAATACTAGTGGCTTTTTAAAGACTTTTGCACAGTATATTTTACAAAAAAATAAAATTATATATATATATATATATAAACACATGAATAGACTAGTAATATATATTTTTAAGGGTAGTAATATATTTGTCAATAAATTATTCATTCACACAAATATAATGCACCACATCAATACTAAATAGGCTAGCTGCTAAAAATATTTGCAAATTTTATTTTATTTGCAAATTAACCTTTTTTTGATCAGTATAGGACGATATTGGATATTTAATTGTGCATATTTGATTGTGTACTGTTGCCGTCATCTACCACTCAAAATTAATTTTTAGAAACACTAATAATTTAATAACAGTGTTAGATGCAATATTTTAACTAAGTTAAATCAATCTCTAAATTAATAGCTATGTTGTTTGTAGGTTTTAATGTCCAAATGTACTTTTGAATTCATTTAACATGATTGATTTCAGTTGTTTATTTTGAATTTATTTAGATAAAAATAATAAAGAATTTCAATATCAGCCATAACATGAAAGTAGTTATTCAATTAAAATAATAAAATAATAGGTATTTATCAGGTTTTTTTTCCCAGTATCAACTGAAATTGTATCTCCCTAAATGTCATAATACCTGATTATTTTGTTGTCAGTGCTTGATGAGATTGCAGGGCAACCCAATTAAATGAATGTTGTGCAGACATACCTCACCTATAGATCAGCAAACATTGTGTCAGAACCCTACAAATCAGAATGCAACGACTGATAGAGAAGAGGGACGGGAAATGATGCAAAGACGAAAAGGAAACATGATCAGGAGGTCACATCTTTGATCAGGTATAAGCTTCTATTGTTGTTTGATTGTATCTCTGTCACCTAATTCTTGAGTGTCATCCTCTTGTAATAACATCCTTTGTAAACATAAGTAGAGCTCCCAGGCTTTGAGATAAAGTCTCTCTGCATGAGAGGGTTGCATGATTGAGTGTTGTTGGGCTGGAGATACAGACAGTCTGCCATTGTCAAAGCCACGGTTTACACTTGACCTCATGAGCATTTCGGCCACATTACTATTCCACAGGAGCGTGCAGCCTGCCCTTTCTCTCTGCTCTTCCTGTTACCGGAGGCTCTGTGAAATGTAAATAAGTAAATCCACTCTTTCTGTGAGGATGCAGATAATACCCTGTTTTTGAATAATCACACGGGAGGCTTGCTGTGTTGAGTCTCACTCAGTTACGGTTTCTGCTGGTGAAGTCAAGCAAAAGGGTGCATGAGGGAGTCGATGAGATTAATTATAGTATAAAAAGTTTTGATAATGAATGAAGACTTCAGATTAATGTTTTTTTTTTGTTGTGTTCATTTTTTGTTTAGATTTTACTAGCGATGAACGACTGATACTGCTACGTTTGAAACAGGAGCATAGCAGAAGCATGATTTCTGCTTGAGACACATCCACACAGGATTTAATGCATCACCCATGTAAGAAATATGCTCCTGTTGGACTAGTTCAGTAGGTGGGTTTGGGACTGTTATTTAGTGTAGTAAAACCATAATTTGTGGTTGCCATGGTTTAACTATATGGTTTTGGTTTCTTGGTTTTAAAGTAAAACCATGGTTAATTTTTTGTAAGGGATTATATTACGTTCAAGTCCTCCTGTGAAGTATGTTTTAGTTTGAAACACGGTGTACGTTAGTCGCTGGGCTTTTTTTCCTCTCTTTTTTAACTTCCTGACAAAGACAGGAAGCTTTTTCGTATTAACACAACATAATGAATAACAAAGGATGTGCATTAGGTGTTTAATACTTTAGTAGTGTATTGTATTATTGTTGTGTTGCTACAGAGGATGATGGGGAACATAGTTTGGTCGCACAAGTCTGCCTTCAGCATATGCTTTCTGATAGACTATTGTGACACTGAAGACTGGAGTAATGGCTGCTGAAAATTCAGATTTGCCATCATAGGACAAAATTAAATTTTAAAACATCGTTTAAAAATTGTTTATTTCATAATATTTACTGTGTTTTTTTATCAAATAAATGTTAAAAAATCTTACAGAAAAAATACACAGGAAGGAGGTACAACAATCTCTTGTTTTTAGAGGAATCACTGCATGTTTCATTTGCAACAGCAGAGACGTTCAGGCTAATTGTCCATGTGTCGTGGTAAGACAGGCTCCCCAGGAGTGACAAACATACCTCTCCTGCGTTCCCTTAATTGCCATCATATATATGAGACATGAAGGAAGAAAATGGCTAAAAACACTAAGGAGATCAATAGAACACAATGCACCATGCTTCCATATGTTTTTGTTTAGGAAACATGCAAATCCTATTGTGCACAATTCAGAATAAAATGAACCAGCCCCCCATCCCACCACCAAAAGAGAGAGAGAGAGAGAAAAGACGGAAGCCACAAGAAGAAAGCTCAAGAAAAACAAGCATCCGTAGGTCGTTAAACACCTCACACCCTCTGTGTAACCAAAAAGCTATTGATAGCAATGGAACAAAATGCTTTTCAATCTGACAATTGATTGCTTTTTGAGGCAGCTGCTGGTTGATTTCATAATTGGTATAATTTTTCAGAAGTACATGAATGTCATGCGGCAGAAAGCCTCAGAATCTCGGTCCTAATGCAGTGCCCTTTAGTTCAACCTAAAGATCAATAATGTATTAAAACCAAGTGTGTATTAAAATAATAAAGGACTATTGCCAGGCTTCAGACAAGAAAAATATGGAAGAGAAATGAGTTAACAAAATGCCTGAGATGGAAGTCAAGCTCTGCACAGGGGAAAATAAATAAATAGTGAACTTTTCGTTTATAATCGGCACAGTAAAGCTGCAGAAATTATTGGGATGCCAAACCAGATAATGGAACAGAGTAGGATGATTTTTGGAAGTAAATACATTTTTTATTCTGAATAAATGTTAGCATTTTCTTGCTAACACTTAGCCTTGCCTGCTAATATCGTGTTTGTGAGGGATTTTGGTGAGGCGGCTTTGTTGTATTTCACAATATTAGATTGAAATGGGCCTGATAAACAGTAACTAGAGAATGAAACTCAAGAATCACAAAGAAAATAGTCTGTAGCTAAGCATTTTGATGACAGTGTTGTGATGGTTTTGTTGCAAGGCTACTTCATGCTCCATACCTCTTGACAGGCAACTGTATGTGACAGAGAATCTGAGACAGCGAAAAGCAAACCTGTGACTAAGTACCTGAGCGACAGCCTGTTGTTTCGACTCAAGGCAATAAGCGCACTTGACGCAGACATGACAAGCTAACATCAGCCAACTTCAGGACAAATCATCACACCGGACTCTTGGGAAGTGGACAGGATTTGATGTTGCCACTGCAGCTGTTTGTGTGTAATGTAGAAAACAATGTGGATGACGCAGGAAACTACAAGAAACACCCACCACTCGAACCTCACCACCGACACTTTTCAATATCCCTCTCCCTCTCCTGGTTTTTCGGTATCCCAATGCTTTGATGTGCTCCTGTGTCTTTTCAACAGTCAGCTCTGCATTTGATCATAGTTTGATAACCTGACACATCTGATTCATTTTATTAAAGCGATACAATTCTTCTGAAAGGTCTTCAAAATCTCTCGACATCCAGTGTCGGTGAAGGAGAATGATACCCACAATGCTACGTTCTAAGCTAAGCATATAAAAAAAGAAAAGAAACATCCTGCCAAGTGCCTCACAAGTGAAATTAATTTGTAAAGTTTCTTCACAGAGCCCCGAGACAGATGATTCCTTTTGAAAGTCATTATATTCCTGTGCTGTCTGGAGATTTTGTCAAAGAGAAGAGAAAATGGCATGATTTTTAGGATTTTTTAAAATCTTTTCCCTTTCTTTCGTCTTTCTTGTAGACATGTGCCTTTTTTGTGTGTTTCACATGAAACGTAGCAAAAGTAAACAAATTATATTGTTTTAGCTCACAGCAGACAAAGACAAAATTTGTTAAATTTGATTATGAAAAATGGGAGTTAATTTGAGCTGCTCTTTATTATTTTTTAGTCATGCTGTGATATTTCCTTGTGTTCTGTAAATACATTAACCAAAAAGGCACTTGAGTGCTTTAAAGCAGCATTTAGCAAACAGTACTGCATAATATGGCAGAATTCCTTCTAGTTTTGCTTGTGATGCTTTAGAATTTAATTACTAAATGCCCTTCACCTCTGTATTTTACACACACACAAAATGTTTAATTTACGATAAAAAATTGGCAGCTCTCATTGGCTTTATGATAATAACAATTATGATAATATTTTTAAAATGTAAAAATGTAGAATGTTTTAATATATATATTTCTGTCATGACAACTCTCGGAGGGATTGGCATGGTAATGTACATGACAAAGTTAATGTATTTGGTCTTGGCAGAATAGATCTGCTACGCTGCTGCTGCTGCTCCCGCGGCAGAGCAAGTACCGAGACTTGCTACTGCCAATACATTCACAACATGCTGCTGTGAGCATGTAAGAAATATTATTGCTGCAAATATAACATACATAAAATAACCCCCATATAGCATATAGCATACAATAATCACCTCGTAGCAGATCTATACAGGTGGAGCTGGGGAAGGTGGAATAGTATTTTAATTTAATATCTTACTGTAAAATTACCTGTAATTTTTAAATACCTGTAAACTTTTTAAATGTTATTTTTTACCATATGCGCTGGTATTTTTACATTCTTTTTCTGTTAAAATTACAAATAAATAAATACATAAATAAATAAATGAAACTACAGTGCAGATCATCAGAGACATACATTTTGCATTCAGCCTTTTTCTGAAGCAGCGTTTCCATTGTTCACTATTTTAAATGAAATTTCCAAACTGCACATGATATCATACATATTTGATCACTTTCATAACAACCAGCGTTAATGCCAAACTGTTTCAGCCATGACCTAAAATGCTCCTCCACATGACTGCTAATATATGAAATTTTATCTGCAGATTGATAGCCCCAGAACTGACGCAAACACTGGGAATTACTAAGCATATTTTGGATTCTGCTCTTTCATGTCTGCCAGATCATGAATATATATAGCATTATCAAGATCGGCTGGTATTTGGAGTAAATGCGTTTAACTCTACCTCTCCTGGCATGCATACTGCTGTTCCAAAACACCAGAGGAAGGGGTTTTGGACACAGAGCGGTTTGTATCTTTAAGCTTTAGGGTAGACGTGTGCAAAAACAGGCAAAATGTCAACCCAGAGGTCATGGAGAAAAATCTCTGTTTCTCTCTCTCTCTCTCTCTCTCTCTCGCTCTCCTTCTATCTCTGTGGCACGTGACTTGATGGGAGCCAGTGTGATAGTATAGGCTTGACCAGTTGGGTGCTGTCTTCCTACTCATTACCGGATGCAAATGAAAGGGGTATACATGTTTAATATTTAGTGGCAGCAGAAATGTCAGGGCCGGCACGAGATGGAATTAAACAGCACTGTCAGCGCAAGTGAACTCGGGGCTTTCTCAGCTATTTCACTTCATACTGAGTTACTGTCACAATTTATTTCACAGGCAAAGCTCATGCGCATGTAAAAAATGTCCCATGATGCCTTAAGGAAGCGAGGAAATGCGGTATGTAAAGTGTATGTGTTGGAATCTCCCTTTTTAAAGAAAGCTGCCATATAAGTAGTCCCTCTGCTCAATGAAGCTTAACAAATGTGTCATCTTTTTCACACCAACAATAGCCGGGCAATTGCACAAGCACCAGTGTTGTAATTTAAATCCGGTGGTTTTCACATAATGACCAATCCCACCACACTGGTAATTTCCCAGGGTGTCCAATAAGAAACAGGATATCCGAAATACCTTTAAATGTGATTATATTCAAAGAAACAGCATCGTCTCACCCCTCCGTGAAAATCTCAGCGTGATTTTTCAATGTCTACCCAACAGCGGTGCTTCTTAACCCTTGGTTCTGAGAAGGGGGGGGACAGATCATAGAAGAAGGCTTTGTGTGAGGAAAGCCTAAACAAGTGCTTATTTTAATCAGCTAGACTGGAACCTATAGGGAGTTAATTAAAGCACTGCACTGGAGAGCATTAGTTAGGCAGGCAGTATCTTCACACCAGAACACATCTCTCCCTGATGTTTTTATCTGTGCCAGTAGGGTCGCTGAGATTATAATATTATAACATTATCTATTCAAATTGTGTGCCTGCTTTTTTGACACCTCAGCCCTGTTATTTACACACAAGGTCTTTGCTGTATAAATATTCAGCTGGGCTTATTCAATGAATTGTGGACTGTTTCAGGCAAATTTATTCAGTGCTTCAGCTTTGACGAGTGTTTGGACTGGCAGTAGATGTTTTGGTTGAAAATACAATGTTTGTTGGATAGGTCTATGCAGGATTAATGAACAAGAGGGATTCTGTCCAAAACTGAATTGAGAATGTATTTTAAAATTCCTTAATTCCTAATTTTAAAATTAAATAAGTTTGAAGGTAGGAAGGACATAAAATTTGCAATTCAAATTTAAATGTAAGAAAGCTAAATAAAAAAAATAATAATTATGAATTATGAAATTCGTAAAACTTTATATTTAGAAAAGTAGTTTGCCAAGATATATATTGATGTTTTTTTGTTAATGTTTAAGATGTATGGGCCTAACAGACAGCATGTACAAAAAAAATAAAAATTATTTGCATTTTTGAGAAGTTTCGCGTATTGTCAAAACGATCCCTGTTCACACAAATCCACAAAAACAACTAAAACGCTGTATTATGCAAATACTGTATTATACGTGTAAAGAAACACTACATGGCTGCACACATACGCACATTGGCCTATAGAATAATCACTTAATATGTGTGCGCATGACGTCACCGTTTACACAAATTTGTGTTTTTGTATTTTACATATTGACGATAACAGTATCATTTTCAAAAGCGTGCACTTTGAAACCCGTTTTCAAAAGTTTTCTGTTTTCCATACACACACCCTTAGTCCAATTTAGTCCAATTGAAGAGTTTGGTTCCAAAACGCGATAAACGCCATTTTAAAAAAATTTGAGTTTCCGCCAAAATCAGTATTGTATCTGGTCGGTATTGAAAAGTCAATTTTTTATTTTACGTAAAATGCGATATCCGCCGAGTTATTCTGTCATGTTTTCCTCATCTACTTTGTACTTTGTGATCAACAAACAAACTTAGGGCTGCACGATAAATCGCATGTGATTGTCATGCGCATCTCGTTAGTAAAGCCGGTTCTGTGAATAGTAAATCTCCATCACGTGCTTTCAGATGGAGCGGCATTTAATACTCAGAGCCGTAGATCACTGCTATATCGCGTTCATAATCGCAGATGAGTCGCATTCGATTATGAACGCGATATTGCGTAGCTTGCCAGTGTACGTGTTTTTATTTATGCCATTAATTTTTTTGTTAATACAACGTATAGCACTAGTCAACTGAATGTAGTTACAAATGAATGTAACATGGCAAAGATGAATGCACTTTTGGAAGTTGAATGTAAGGGAAATGTCATTTTGGAATTTCTGTGGTTTAATGTGATGTTGTTCATGTATGTTCATGATTAAATTTTCTTTTATTGTTGTAATTAATGTATAGCATTAACAAGATGACTCATTGAATTCATTTTGGGAGCGATGACTGATTGAAAGTATTTTTAGTCCAGTGCCTGTATATACGATTAGTATTGACCAAGTTCAGAGGCTGTCATATGTGGATCAACTTACTATGTATTGTCAACAATATGTTTCAATATGAAAAATAACGTTTATATTGATTCAATGGATTTATTGCATTTTGAAAAAAAAAATGAAAAAAAAAACGTGTCATGGATTTATTGCGTTTTGGGGAAAAAAATAATAAAATTTTATAATAAATCTTTGAAAATCAAAATCTGGATTTTAAATTGTTTATGTTATTATAACCTAAATATGCTATGTGAAAGTTTGAAACAGAAAATAGTGGTTTTCATCTTGCCACTTTCTCAAATTAATCAAAATGGATTTATAGTGTTTTGGAACCAAACTCTTCAATTTAACAAAAAATGTAATGAAAGAAAGACAATTCTTTCCGAATTTTGAACTTTCAGTTCAGAACTTTGCCCATGAAGAACTTTGTTCTTGGCAGCTGATCAAGTGCATTCTTTAGGTATACAAGTATTGCATTGACCTTTGACCTGTATGTTCTTTGACCTAAGGCCTGGGTCACACTGGACGATTTTTCGAATCTTAACCGATTTTAAAACCATAGGAGACCACAGACATGAAGACAGTTTCAACGGATTTCAGCCTAAGACCTAAACACTTCAGTATATCAGAATTCACAATAGATCATTAATGTATTGTTTGCATACTGTATCATACATTTCCAAACTTTCTATTCTTTTGCTTTTTGTATACCGCTGTATGTAGTAGAGAAATACACACATTCAAATGCAGGGCTGGATTTCTTTTGAACAGTCCTTTACAAGTAAACTATAATGGTGAATGTAGGTTTGTGAATTGATATTCACTACTAATACTGACTCACAATATTGATGGTGACACAAGATAAATACTATTTCAGATAGGGCCCTGCACATATAAATGAAAGTTCTCTCACTCCTAATTCAAAGTGCAATATTGCAAATGACTATTGAGAAGTGTGAAAGGTTACCGCGTGTAGGAAACAAGCAGCTCCCTTCAGCCCGAGATGAAGAGGGAGGGAGAAGGGAGAGAGAGAGAGGCATTTTATTATTCCAAGGTGAAAGCTTTAAAACAGCGTTCTAAATGTTACCCTGCTGTTCAAGATCATGAAAACCTTTAATTTCATGCAAATGAACAGCACGGAGCATGAAGCTTAATGTAAACGAATGCTCCTTTTGTACTAGTGTAGGTGCTGGGGGGCGGGAAATCAGAGAGAGAGAGAGAGAGAAAGAGAGAGACACGGAGAGAGTGAGACACAGGCCAGGAATAAAATTCCCAAGGATTCTTTAATTGCTGTCTGAAATTATGTAAATCCCTGCAGAAGGCTGTGTGCAATTATCCTGCTCCTGTGGCTGCCAGCTTCACTAATGTCTAACAAAATATCTGAGCTTGACATTTAGACGCACTAATGCAAATGAGAATTCATTTTTCCTCCAAGACAAAGGGCAATCCAAAGATCACATCATTTTGATAAAATAAAGGTCCAAAACTGGATTTATTATCACAGACCTTGTACAGAAGGTGAAGCGAGGAAGACTTTTCTAGATAGATTATGAATTTGGAAATAAAGTGTTATTCGGGTATTATATATAACGTTAAAGGTTAATGAGTTTAAAATAAAAAAAACGGTCAGTGTTACGTCCCTTTTAAACCTTAAACTGCCAGTGAAGGTTACGCATTTTGACAACAGAGGACACCTGAGTGAGTTTCTCTTTAAAAAGTGATTCACACTGTAAAGCACCTTTTGCTCATGCCCTGCGAATTCTGGTTGCTATGTGTTTTCGGAGGGCTTCCTCTCCATTAATCTCTTTGGGTTACAGAGATGGATGCTTGTGCAGGTGTAGGGGCCCGACTGTGCTCCCTAGTGAGCAGCTCAGTGCATGTGTCCCCACTGTGGGGGCCACACCTCCCATCTTTACCAGGCCAAGCAGGAGCACCATCCGTCTCTACCTGTACTTTCCCGCTGGGCCCTGGGGACCTGCACGCAGACTAGGGAGGGAAACAGGAAGAATCAGCACCCTCAAAGGAAGAGCTTAGATCTCGATATGCTAAGTATGTTAAACAGTATGCGTAAAGGAAGAGATGGGAATTCTAACCCTATTTTCTTTTGTTTTACATTATAAAACAAGGACGCATATAGTAGGGAAGACTGAAATATTTCTGGACACTAAATGTGATGCTTTGGCTGTTCAGCTGTGCAATGACACTAACTAGACTTTAGCCATGAGCAAGTGAATATTTGAAGGCAAACGTATGGCTGGCTGTTGAGACTTTAGCTGGATGCGAATCACAGTTTTACACTTTTTAGTGACAATTTTTTCTTCATTAGTAACATCCAGGGTTGTTATAGTAACTAAAAGTAAACCATAAAACAAAAATGTATTATTTTAAAGATTGTTACATAAAATTATTATTTAAAAAAATAATATATATATAAAATTAAACTTATCCTATTTATATATTTTATTTTAAATAAAATTTATCTTAAATAAATTTATCATTTTCATTTAGTTTAACTTGATACTTGATGTACTAGATAGACAAATAGATAGACAGACAGACAGACAGACAGACAGACAGACAGAAAGAAAGAAAGAAAGAAAGAAAGAACCTTTACTTGACACACTAAATAACTAAAATTTAAAAATGAATGAAAAATTAATTAAAACTATATAGACATTTAAAAAAGTAATAAAAATGATACAAATAAAAATAAACTAAAACTTTAACTAAAATGAAAACAGAAAATATATTTTAAAAAATAAAGTCCAAGTATTATTAAAACTATTAGTGTCTATTTAAAAATAAAAAGTGTTTTCTAAAATAAAAATAAAAGGTTTTTTTTCTTTTTTTCTTTTAATATATAATTTTTGTATTTTTCCCATAGCAAAATATAAAAAAAATATGACATTTATGGATTTTTTTTGGATACCACACATAGTCCAGAGAAAAACAACCCTTTTGAAACGTCCCCCCATCACCTCTGGACCTTCCAGCTCCTCACTGTGGTGTAGTGCAGCACAGAACATGAACGAAGACAGAGTTTAGTTGTAAGGGTAATGCAGGGCCGTAATGGGGTAATCAATCATCATTTTTGGGAGGAGGTAGAAGCAGGGTTATACTCAATAATGTCAGAGCACCTTTCCTCTACTCTCTCGCTGTGTTCAGTTGGAGAGTAAGCAGCAAATAAGCCACACTGTCCCACTCTCTGACTGCTTAAGTACTCACCTTGACACTCACTGAAAAGGGGGTATCCCATGAGACACCTGTGTGAGGATGACTTCTGTGCACACAACCGCCGAATGGATATGACACAGTTTAAAAGAATGGTGATCACACTGAAATAATAATTGAGTGTATTTATTGAAGTTGGCATGAAATGAAAATTCAGCCTATCTTTTTTCTAAATGCAAGTTATAGATCTTATTCACAGATCATATTCCATGCATTTTTATTTATTATTATTATGATTATTATCATTATTATTAATGTTTTGACCTTGTAAACTTTAATCAAAATATCATAACTGTGAAAGCCTTCTCTCTGGTTGCGTATGCAGGACTTTTTAGATGTACATCACAATATGAAAGAAAAGATCTGTCAGTACTTCCGTTTCATTGTGACTTTAAGCTTTATTTTTTTATTTGTTTGTTTTGTGTGTGTGTGTGTGTGTGTGTGTGTGTGTGTGTGTTGAATTACTTAATATTCAGAAACTACATGTAATATTGATCCCCTTAAGCGACAGAGAACAAGAAAATTCTTAAAATATATTATTTATTGTTGAAGTCTATATATAGTCCATATACAGTATATATGTATGTATAATATGACTATATTTAAATATATAATTCTATATGTATATATCTTTAAAATAAAATAAAATAAATAAGTAAAAAAGGGCCTATATTATACATTACTTAACATAACACGGTTCATTCATTCATATATTCATTCATTCATTTTTCCAAAAATTTGACTACATATTTTCATTGCTATGATAAATCATAGCATAAAAGATACAATAAAAACATAACCCCATAAAGCATCAAATATCATGACTTATAAAAGCTCAATTCGTTGTAGTAGTGTGTGCAGCAGAGTACCGCCCACTCATAAGAGTCTCCACTCATCCTGTCATTTAGCCTCCTCTGAGCACCATTCACTCAAAGGTCAACAAACACCCTGTGACAGCATGCAGGCCCGTCCCTTCCTCCTCCAGCAGCTCCGGCCATTGGTCCTGCTCTCTGTTAGATCACACACTATGCTCCCTGCGCGTGTGTCATCTGCCCTGCCTCCAGAGAGACTTCACTTAACAAGGCCGTAAAAGCGCGGCTCACAGCATTAGATGATTGTGCTTGAGCGGGGTATTGTGTCCAGGCTAGTTTCTGTCAAAGCGTGACGTCCTTGCTTTTGACGTTTTGGCTCCGTATGCCAAAATGTGCGTAGCGGAATGATATGGATGGGTGTCACAGGAAGTGAGGGACGGCGAGAGAGAGAGCATGAGTGAGACTGAGTTTATGTTTTGCTGAGTTTCTCAAATCAAGTGTCTTAAATCAAGTGTCTGAAGAATGGATTGCGGGTGCTGACCATGAGAGCATCTGAGTTGTCTGTTAGACAGAGCAACTGTAACGCTGTTTGACAAAGCAAACAGACAGTTGAGAGACAGTGATGGAAGTGCTATGCAAGCGTACAGTTAAAAAACTTCATATGAACTTCTCGTCATAATAATTTCATAGTCAATAAAAAAATAAATAAAACAAATAAAATTAAAAGTAAGAACAATTCTCTCTCTCTCTCTCTCTCTATATATATATACAGTGGGTACGGAAAGTATTCAGACCCCCTTAAATTTTTCACTCTTTGTTATATTGCAGCCATTTGCTAAAATCATTTAAGTTAATTTTTTTTCCTCATTAATGTACACACAGCACCCACCCATGACAGAAAAACACAGAATTGTTGACATCTTTGCAGATTTATTAAAAAAGAAAAACTGAAAAATGCTCAGTATTTAGTAGAAGCACCCATTTGATCTAATACAGCCATGAGTCTTTTTGGGAAATATTATTATTATTATTATTATTATTATTGTTGTTGTTGTTACTGTTGCTGTTGTTGCTGTTTGTTTTTTACATTTCTGTTAAATAATATGTTGTTGTTGCCAGTTCCCTGGATTGCACTTCCTCTCCAGCTCCCCTTGGTTAGAAATCAGCCAGACTGCAGGTGCCTGTGGCGACGTTCCCTCATTCCCTGCCCTGACCTCCAGTATTTCCCCACACACACAGCTTCCTCTCCGGCCATCATACCCTGTTCTCTTCTAACTTGAGGCGACACATCATAATAACTGTAAGAGGCCTTTCCTGTCCTGTGTCAGGCCTGCACAGATTAGTTCCTCTCCACCAAACCCAGGTAATTTTCTATCCCCCTGCTGAATACATTTGGAGATCACACACTCTTTCTTGGCTTAAGCTGTGGAGATTATCTAAACAGATGCTTTTACCATTTCACTCAGGACAGATGTGTTGTGGAAGAGTGATATTGTGGTTTTGGCTGGAAGTGTGCAGCTAATTCACAATTTGCTAATTTCAAAGTTTATAAACTATTTTTTTTATAATGTGTATATATTAAATGTTTAATGTATTTTGATATTATTTTTATATAGGCATATTATGTTTTATTATTTTATAGGGCTAAACATAAACACACTGTTAAAATAGAATTCTTTAAAAAAATAAAATAAAACGAAATTCTGAAATATTTCTTATAATATATTACATGAGAAGCTAAACAGAAGCTTTTTTCCATTTCACTCAGTGGTTTTGGCACTAGAAGTTTAAAGCTAATTCAAAATTTGTTATTTGAAATTTGTAAATAAATTATTTTTTAATGTATTAAATATAAAATGTAAATATATAAACTTAGTCAATATACTTTTTAATTAATAGTGTATTTTTTAAATAAAATAGTATTATTATTATTATTATTATTATTAATTTCTCTCCACCCAGGATGGATGTGTTTTGGATTTGTAAGTTGTGGCACTGGAAGTGTGAAACTAATTCAAAAGTTTCTGTTTTCGAATTGAATTAAATTTGTAAATAAATCAAATGTATAAATTGGAAATATTTAAAATTTGAATATTTTTTAAATGTTTTATAAAATTTCATTTTTTCATTTTATTATTTAAATAAAGTTAAACATAAACACACTGTTAAAATAGCATTAAAAATGGCTATAATATATTACAAAAGAAGCTTTGAGAATAATCCCTTTCCTGAAAGAAAAAAAAAAA
>NW_015640468.1:2835285-2844443 GCF_001515625.1 Sinocyclocheilus rhinocerous
AGCATTAAAAATGGCTATAATATATTACAAAAGAAGCTTTGAGAATAATTCTCTTTTCCTGGAAAAACGACAACACAAATGTGCAACGATATGTTATCTGTTGTACATGACATACTATATCTGTTCATGTTACATTATACAGAGTGTCAGTCAACTTACCTCTGGGGAGAAACGCTCCATCTCTCAAGTCTTTGTCATCTTCCCCTTCCGTGCCTCTGCTATAGTTACCCCTCAGATTAATAATGAATATAGTTAATCAGCACAGAGAGAGACAGTATAATTAAGTCACAGCTGGCAGAGGTAAGGTGAGGTGGCATTCCATTGGGTCACCACTATTGTACCATGTGACCATCTATGAAACCAATTTTTCAATTTCCGATTAGCCAGGCATTTGCAAAGTGATAACATATAAACCATTTCTTAAATATTTATTTAAACACTATGCGTGTCACACAATAAAACTAGAAATATGGATGGCTTCGGAGGCTGTATTAATAAACCAGGTCAAATATCTTTCATTCTTTATTCATCAACAAAGGGAGTTAATAAGGAACATTGAGTAATGTGAACGGACAGCGTGTATCATTTCTCGCTGGCTGCTAGATCATATTTCATAAAGAGTGTGTTTGAATTTTTATGCACAGTGTATGCAATATTCATGATAAACTGAATATGTAAATGCGTAACCTTTATTTATGAGCCTGCAGTGTTACTCTGCTTTAAAGTATCGCTTTGGATGATAAGATAAACAGACGCAAATGCTTATTAGGTGACTTCTATGATTATCAAAGCTTAATTACTACATTAATGAAGTAATAATTGTAGCATGTGTTTGCAGTGCTTTATTTGGATCTGTGGAGGTTAACATATGCCCATCCAAAAACATGTTTACCTCTTTTGACTGATTTTGCGCATCCCATGTGGCCGGGATAAAATCTATGTTCGTGTCAGTGGCTTTTTTCGCCCCCCTATCAGTGAAGGACTTTCCCCATTAAAATAATTTATATTTTCTGGCAAACACTGACAGATTTCTTTGCTCCTAAACTCGGTTTTCCCCCTCCTCCTTTAAACAGTTTGACTTCATGAAAATCTGCATGTTTATTTTGACGACTCGACGGGGATGCAGCACACATAAGCGAGTGTGTCTGAATCTTTTAGTCACCTATTTAATCCTAATGCTTCAGTCTCTTTAATTTCCTCAGCACGGCCCCGGAGAAATTGCGAGACCCGGTTGCCCGTGCAGCCATTTTTTTTGTTATTGTTTAGAGAAGCGTTTAGCATGCAGAGGCGAGTTCCAAACACAATTTTACATCCACTTATGGAAATCCATTGCTCCTTGAACATTTTCACGTACAAACCAATATATGCTCTTGCAAAGGTCTGAGACCTCAATTACATCAAAGGCAGTTTGTCCCACAGCATGTCTTGAGAGCCTCGCAGAGCTGTGTCAATATATATGAACAACAGAATGGCAGCAGCTTCTCGCACAGATCTCTTTCATTAGGGTGCCGGGATGTCATGCAATGTGCTATGTTGACACACAGACAGGTATCTATGTCAGAAGCACGGGAGTGTGTTTTTTTCGGGCGGCACTTCCACCCGCTGTCCTACTCCACGCGAGTGGAAGGCACACAGTCTTTCATTGTGAGCAGTTGAAAAGACATAATTAGACACACAGATATGCCATGGAAGAGCTCGCTTGTCAAGCCAGGCAGCTGGAGAAGCACGCCAACCTTCAGAAGTGCAGCTTGCCGAAGGCCCCCGCTTTTATTCCCTGCAGTTTTGTCTACCTTCAAAGCGCCCATCTCGGAATGAGAGAGCCTCGCAGAGCTGTGTCAATGCTACCCCCTTGTGACCGGTTTAGTGCAGGAGCCATATACCAGCCTCCATCAGAAGGAAAAGGAGACAGAAGGGTATAAAAAGATGAGAGTAAGTTATTTTTTTATTTTTTTTGCGAACATATATATATATAGCCCATCTCGGAATGAAAACTTAGCAGACTTTCCCCGTCTTGTGCCAATTGCGTTGCGGCGCCGGTGAATGTGTGACGTGCTCGGTGTGTTTCAACCTGCCGTGCGAGAGACAACGGTAATTGTGGCATATGAAAAGCGCGATTGATACTGCGTGTATGAAATGACATATAGCGTATATTAATACATTTAACTACGTAGGGAACATGGAGGAGATCTTCATTTGTTATCCACATCCTCATATATCAGGCCAAACTTAACATTTAGAGCTCACGAACAAAGCGGCCATAATTTACAGGCCCATCCCCACCCCGTGACACGCTGATAGGGGACGTCCAGTCAAGGCCAAGCCGCTGTTCCTCTCTGACACGCGGGATGTGTCAATCACAAAGGCGTGCCGCTGCCCAGCGTCTCCCATTGACTTTCTTTCAGCCCTGTCAGCAGGCCCAGACCATTTCATTAAGAGCGTGACCTGCAAGGGCCTCCTGTAATGGACAGCTTGATTTGTGTCGGGCCGACAGATCTCAATATGCTGCTGACTTTTATCTACTCAAGTATGTATATTATATGTGCCTGTCACTTCTATGACCTGCCCCAGATTCCTGTTCTCTCCCTCAGATGCGTTTGTTCTGTGTTTTGGTTATCTCTTCCACTGTGATTCCATGGCACTGAATTGACACATTTAAGATTTAAGTTTGAGAAAGGTGCGGGTCAAAATATGTCTGATATGTTATAAAGATAGAAAACTAGTGGAATTGTGTTATAAAAGGGGGTCTTTGAAAGTTTTAAACTCTCCTGTTACTGTTTAGTGGCATCATTTATACGATACTCCAAATTAAAAGAACGATTACAGCTAATTAAAGTGCTTGAGTAATAATGAATGTTATGTCATTTACTCAGCTTTATGTTGTTGCAAACCTGATTTATTTTCTGTCTTCTGTGGAACGCAAAAGATGTTTAGCAGAATGTCCTGGTCGCTTTGCTGTATGTTGAAAATGAACATTGAACAAGAGCTGTTGAGATTAAAAAAAATGTTTGCATATACTCAACCATGGTGCCATCTAGCAATGTGATTTCATATGATGTGACACAATGTGACTTAATATCTCACAATTGCAACAGTATTTATTCTTATTGACTTTAAATATCTCGTAATGTGACTTTCTCATTTTATAGCATGTCTCATAATTATGATAAAAAATGCAAGAACCAATGATATTTGATACCTGTCAGGATTGGACCTGTTTTGTCATGTGTTTCAGTTCCTGTTTTGCCTTATTTGGTCTTGTTCCTGTCCTTGTTTAGTTTGATTATAAATTGATTCCCTGTCTGTCCCTCGTTATCCAGTCCTTATAAGCCTCAGTCTGTTCAATTTGTATTTGTCGGTTCTACTTGTTTCTACGTGTATTTGCCCAGCTCCTATTGTGGATTATCCTGTGTTTTCGTCATTAAAGACTGTGAATTCTACTCTGTGTCTCCTACGTTCTTCCCGCAGCAGTGTAACGTGACAGAAGAACCGAGCAAAAACAGTTACCTCCGTGTTTTCCCCTCCGTTTGTTTTCTCTCAGTGTTTTTGTTTCCGTTGTGTTTCTTCCTCATGGATGCCCTCCTTCACCCGGAATATCTCCTCCTCCTGCTGGAGCAGGGGGAGAGATCGCTCGAGGACCATACAAGACGGCTCCAGCTGCTAGCAGGCACCACCAGCTACACCGACGACGCGCTCTGTGCGTTCTACGATGCCAGTCTAAACATCGAGTGCAGTCGTGCGAACATGGCGCGCCGTCGTCCGAAGATGGTCCTCGATCTGATTTCACCACCTTTGTGGAGAAACGGATCCCCGCTCACCGTCAGTTCCGAGGAGAATCTCGCCAGTACCACTCCCGACCCAGAGCCCAGCTCACCATCTCCCCGCGATGTGGAGCATCAGCCCGAGCCCACCGTTGACGGAGAGCCATTTCCCGCCGCGATCAGCGAGCCAGCGCAAAGACGAGCGACTGAGCAGAGGATCGCCCCGGACGTAGAGCTGAATCCGTCAGACCAGGTGCGAGAGCCGGCGACTATGCCCGTCACGAGCTCCCACCAGCTCCACCTTGGTCCTCAGTCGCTCCGACTCTGCCGCGGATCTCCGCCTTGGTCGCCAAAGCCCTCGGCTCCACCCTGGCCCCCCGGATCCTCGGCATCCCCCTGGCTCGTTGGCTCTCCGTCTCCGCCTCAGGCTCCGCCACAGTTGGTCGGCCCCCTGGAGTCGGTGGCCATTCCTCCTCCATGGCTCCTCCCTCCGTCGGCTCCACCGTGGGTCGCCATCATGGCTGTGGCCTGGGTCCAGCTGGGCTCCTCCTGCTCCGGGCCCCTCCTGCTCCGGGCCCCTCCTGGCTCCTCCCTCCTTCGTCGCCTCCCTGGTCTCTATCTGCCGGCCCCCTCTCCGGTTGTCCATCCTCCTCCTGAGCCTCCTCCCAAGCTCCCACCTGTGCCTCCCTCTGTTGTTGCATACAGTGCAAGGACACACCTTCCGGGAGGGGTTCTACTTGTTTCTACGTGTGTTTGCCCAACTCCTATTGTGGATTATCCTGTGTTTTCGACATTAAAGACTGTGAATTCGACTCCGTGTCTCCTACGTTCTTCCTGCAGCAGCACAACGTGTCAATATCACTGACCAATTTTTGAATGTACACAAACAGAAATTTCATTTAAAAGTAAAAGAGAGGAAGATGATCAGATTTTGGTGTATTTATCACACGAATGGTACTCTATGGCATTAGATGGTTTGAAGCATAAAACACCCGAGTCATTTGGACTGCTTTTATGGATGCTTTTTTGTAATGTAGATGTTTGTTTTTATGTGTAATAATACTTGACAGCCCCAGTCTCCATTTACTTAAAAAAAATAAAAAAAAAAAGACATTCAGTGAAATATCTCTTTTTGTGTTCTATATGAATTTGAAACATCATGTGGCTAAGTAAATGATGACAGAATTTTTACTTTGAGAAAAACTGTTTCTTTAAATTACCTGCAATACCGCTCATATAGCAAAGTACACACTTTTAGATTTTGAATAAACAAATGGAATATTCTCTCTTTAAATCTCTCTATCCCAGTCTTACTCTTTGCTTTTAAGAGTATGCACATGTGAATGACCTGCTACTTTTATTTATGGCAGATAATCACCCACCTCTACGCCCTAAGGACACCGCCTGCCTGCAAACATGACCAAAATACATATTTAGATTTATTTGTCAGCAACAGTCCAATAAAACATATCCTCTGCATGCTGCTCTCTGGGCTGGGGTCCCACGAGGAAGTGGCCGAGTGAAAAATGGGGTGCTTTCAAGCATTAGGCAGAAAGAACGTGAACAATGCTCAAAGCCTGGAGAAGAATAGTGTGCTGCCTAAGTGTTTCTAAGGAAGAGAGGAGAGAAGAAGTAAATAGAAATGGAGAGATGTGGATTTTCACAATCTAAAAGCTTCTATCTGAAGTCCCAGACACGGCGTGGCCATTGTTTCCTATTTCACACTGTTCCTACCTGACTCTTTTCCTCACTTGGAATCTCTCATTCCACTACGGCTTGACCTATATGAGCTAAATGAAGCCCATCTGACATCTGGTTGAGTCGCATATGTGGATGATAATTTGAGATGAACCACACGGCCAAAGTAAATGAGGTTAAGAGTTTCACATTCTGGTGATCAATAAAAAGAAAGTCACATAATGAAACAAGTTTTGCCTGTGTATGATTCCATAGCTTTTATTATGTGATTATGAAGAAAAAGAGGCTGAGACATACAGGGATTTATGCCCTCGCGTGAAATGAAAGCCGGATTGTGTGCAGAATCCCATCGTGTGCCATGAATTCCTCTGGGTGTTTGCGGCAGAACGGTGGTGTATCTAATGTGACCACAAACCCAATGGAGAGCCAATAAACCAAGGTCAGACAGCTTGTGCTGGCAGGGGAACTCGCAGTGTGACGGCAGCCAGTTTGGTGGCCCTACTCATCCTCCTCACAAATATCGGCCTGCTTCTCGGCCTCTGCTTAATGAGAGCCAACACTGTGTAGAATATTGTCACCCGCAAATGTAAAAAAATAATTATTTGGATCCGATGCTAATGGCGTTGAAGCAGCAAGCTCGCAAATCCAGCTGTAGGGTAAATGGGGACACGTCTTTGTTGTTGTTGTTGTTCTTGCAGCTGTTCCTGTTGTTTTCTGTTGTTGTTTGCATTGTGAGGCCTGGGGGTGCCAACCAGCAAGGCAAAAGCCAGACCCGCAGGATTGTTAACACAGAATGCCAGCCTCCATTTTTGAAGGAATCATTATGGAAATCACAGTTTGTTTGTATGTTCAGCCTTCCAGCCTTCAGAATTCTAATTGGTGGAGTTAATTAGGTGGTCTATTGAGGTCTAGGTTGCATGTGGTCCTGGAAAACTACATATTCTAATTCTAACGATGGCGCCGACGGTGATGGCTGCCTCCGTGGCTTGCTCCGCAGTTGTTTTTATGTTTTTGTTAGTTTGTCCTGTCTTTAGTTATATCCCTGCAATCAGTTTCACCAGAGACGAATTGCTGGACATTCGGCAGGGTTCATTCAAGTGCTAGCTACTTTTCGATCAACAGGTTAGCTGTTATAGTCTTTAACGTGACATTTTTGTTGTTTGAGGTAATGATTTCCTATTAAGTTTGACTTCTGAACCTGGAACATGTTTTAGATCAAAAGATGCAATTCTGAAGTCTATATTCAGTCAGGTCTTTTGTGTTCTGTATGCAAATAAGTTGGTCCTGTATTTTTTATTTATTTTTTATTTTTATTTTAGATAGCTATCCATTTTATTTTTATTATTTAGATAAAGCTAGTATTCAGCTGGTCATATGATTTCAACTTGCTTCTTCCCTTTGAAGTGACCCTCTCTATGTAAAATAATAGCTACATGATTGTGTTTGACAGTGTGCATGATTTTAAACATCTAAAAATTCAATTAAAGGGGTCATGAACTGCATTTTTATTATTTTGTACTGTTCTCTGAGGTCCACTTATAATGCTAGCAAGATTTTTACATTAAAAAAAAATCATAATTTAGAAGTTATAGGCTATTGTCTGTCCTGTTTTGACCCTCTCATCGGAACACTCTGTTTGAATATGTGTGGCGGATTGTAGACTCGGAAGTAAACGCCCACTGCTATGATTGGCTAACAGTTGTGTTTGTTTGACAGCCTACAGCCTTCACAGATGGACGCTGCTGTGACTTAGGTTAAATACTCAGTATACGATCTGTAATAACAGACAAAGCAATAGTGACCACATAATAAATGATTTTAAACATCTAAAAATTCAATTAAAGGGGTCATGAACTGCATTTTTATTATTTTGTACTGTTCTCTGAGGTCCACTTATAATGCTAGCAAGATTTTTACATTAAAAAAAAATCATAATTTAGAAGTTATAGGCTATTGTCTGTCCTGTTTTGACCCTCTCATCGGAACACTCTGTTTGAATATGTGTGGCGGATTGTAGACTCGGAAGTAAACGCCCACTGCTATGATTGGCTAACAGTTGTGTTTGTTTGACAGCCTACTGTACATCCTTCATAGATGGACGCTGCTGTGGTTTAAGTTAAAAACGCATAAATACTCAGTACATATCAAATTATTTGTAATAACAGACAAAGCAATAGTGACTACGTAATAAAAACAGTTACTCACACTTTTGTGGTGCAATATTACTGTCGGATCCAATAAAGTCGGCACAGCACCGTCTTTTAGTTTCAGTCTTTCTGAAAATCCTGTGTCAAATTGTGCCTTGTTTGTAAAGGAATCCGCTGTAAAATTAAGTGAACAAAGGACCATGTTCTTATTGACGTGGTCTGGAACTTCAATAAAAAGAAAGTTAATCCACTCTTTCCAAATGTTGGGATCAGAAGGAAGACAATGCAAAGACTGTGCTTTTCAACAGCTTGGCACTGAACAGCACCTTGTTGTCCTCGGAGCCATCTTTATCGTTTGGTTTCTGCGTAGACCTGTGTTAGCCGCTCTCGTCATGTACCTACTACACGTGCGAATCGGTGGGCGGAGCTAAACAAGCAGTGATGTAGAAGCAGGCGTTGATCTTCTTCTGCGGAGGCAGAGTTCAGCCACACTATTACGTAATAAAGTGGCACATTTCACAACCTGTCGATTTGACTAAAAAAATTTCACTTCTCTGTTTCATTTCCAAAATGATCACGACTGAGATTGTTCACATCGAGAGAGAACTAAAAACCGCCTGTAGTCAAGCCATCTTCCCTGTGAACAAAGACATTCTGCCAAGCTGCTGTCACCTGAAACCATAAGAGCACCAACAGAGTACCTTCTTATTTCAAGCTGAAGACTTTTAAAATGTGTTCAGCATCATTATTATCTCCAACCTGAAGAATCTTGTGAAGTTAAAGCCAAAACTATATATGCCTCTTGCGGCTCGCTGACTGAAAATATTGGCCACTCTCTCCCGCTATAAGCCGCGGCTAACGACAATGTGCAACTCGATGGTCCTGATAGATGGTCAATTCTAATGATCGGGTCAGGACGTTTATTGGATTTAAAGCAGTCGTGATGGGCCCCTCTTAGCCTTGCCTGGATAATTATCACGTTCATGCATGATTTAAGGCGACAGTGAGCAACGTCAAGGGCCTTCACTTTAATTTAATAATTTTGTTATATGCATTTATGCAAGAATATAGATATATATATATATATATGTCATGGTGGTATATATTTATTTAAGTACTACTGATTTGTGTGTGTGTGTGTGTGTTAATATTCATTTATTCATTCATTCATTTATTCCATGAAGAAAATAAAAATACAATATAGAAAATATATAATAAATATAACATACAAATATGAACTCATCAGTTGAACTAAAAATGAAAGAGGCTATGTAGAAATAAAAGTACTATTATTTTTTATTTGCGTAAAACTTTCAATTTTTTCAATGCATAATATTATATGTATGTGTATATAGTATATATATATAATTTAATAAAACATATGCAAAAACACAAATATATGTGACATTTGTCTGAATAAAAAAAAATATTACCTGAAATAATTTAGGTATGAAATCATCAGTTGAACTAAAAAATAAATAAATAAAAGGCTATGAAGAAAAAAGTATTAATTTCTTTGCCTAAAATTTTCATATTTTTATTTCATATTTTCAAT
>NW_015640468.1:2844622-2845159 GCF_001515625.1 Sinocyclocheilus rhinocerous
ATATATATATATATATATATATATATATATAATTTTAAAAATTACATGTAAAAACAGATTTGACATTTGTCTAAATAAAAAAATCATAACTCTATGGAAGAAAAGCAGTTACATATACATGTACACATGTACTATATCTAATATGCATTTTACGATTAACAAGACATTTCTAAAAGCATCTCATCATTTGTGAAATTCATTCTTTAAGGTATTGTAGAGATGTAGAGATCTTAATAGGAAACCTGGAGCTTCACCGAGCAGCTACCACAAGTCAGATCACACAAAACCTTAAAAAAAAAAGATCTTAAAAAACTTCTTCAGCTCACAAGAGAAACCATCATTGTAAAGTTCTGTTTACTTCTCCAGTGTTTGAAAAAAGGTCAGAGTAATATGCTGCACACCCCAGCAGAATCCAACAGAAACCAACAAACCCAAACAACACCATCCATATTTGAAACAGCTGGCACTGAAGAGGGGGAATTTTACACCTCCGTGCCAATTACTTCCCTCTCATAGCTCCTCTCTACTCTATCAAAA
>NW_015640468.1:2846321-2851284 GCF_001515625.1 Sinocyclocheilus rhinocerous
AAAAAACTCCCTCTTTCATAATGAAGAGGCTGACAGGTAGTAAAGTGCAGTCGTTTTCCTCCAAACGTCCAGCTTTTGTATACAGCTTGCACTGTATATTTACATATTATATTTACATTTATATAAGTATCCTTTGTTAGTTTTGTATTCTTTTTCCATATTTCTCATATATCCTGCATCCAGTCCAGTTGTCTAATCCTAATGTATTATTAATCGCATTTTGCTATGGTGTGGTAAAACCTTCAAAAACCTCCCCTTGGATTCTCAGGCTGAGTCTAACTGTCTGTTTGTTTATCAGTTTATTTATCTTTCATAAAGTCAGCACTTTCTTTTCTTTCAGCAAAAGTTGTCAGGGTAGAAGGCACATCACCTCAGTCCTGAGACTAGCGGAAAACTGGTCCATTACAGGTCCAGTCCAGCCAACTGCTGCTGAGACTGACATTTTTGGACCTGTATAACTGTAGAAATGTCTGTCTATGTGTCATACAGGCTCTCAGGTTTGACACTGAGTGAGTGAGCGGATGTATGGTGTCCTATTGGCACCTGATCTGTTAACCTTGATTTTGACAGAGTAGTGAAGCAATGTCGGCTATCATAATAGAGATTTCTCCACCGATGTGAGTGATGGGGCACTTGACAGAGGAAGACATTCATCACAAATCAGGAATTTGGAGCCAGAATTGAATATTGAATATCGGAAACTAGCTTAACACATTCAGTCTGATGTCTCGGGCTTAAATGTGAAACCAGGATGAACACAAAATTGAATGACATAACACATGGTATATTTGTCTCTCTCCCTCTCCCTTGCTCTCTTTCTCCCCCCACCTCTGTAAAATGATAATCCGAGTCTGTCTGTCTGATAGACTGGAGTATGATTCAGTAAGACAGTGACTGACTGCACATTCAATCTGTTTCAGCATGAGAGCAGTGGCCCATTATCTCAACCATGTGAGACGCCCGCAGCGTGAGAGAGCAGCCCGATCAGCTGGCTCCAGTGGCAGGTTTGCTGGGAAAGTTATCAATAAGCGATTGTCTCTAGTCATTTAGGCTGTCACGTTATGACAGGGCTGAAAATTAAGCTGGCAGATATTAATAATAATGGAAATAACACAATGCCAAGGGGAAGATATTGGGCGAGTTTGGGAAGGGGGTTACGGATAGTCTGAGTGGGTGGATTTGTGTGTATGTGTGCGAATGTTTGTTTGTGAGTTTGTGCGTGAGTTTATATGGCATTGTTAGCATTTAAATGCAATGCTAATTGACAGACTATTTGTGATCATTGCTGTTGTGTGTGATAGAGATTATATGCTGTGTGAGGTCAAACTCACTCAATAAATTGTATATATTTATTTATTTTGTGACAAATATAGTGACAAATGTACTTTGTAAAAAAAAAAAAAAAAAAATCTTCATTGTTCGGGATAGTACTATGTCATATAAAAAAAAAAGTTTCCTTTTGATTTTTTGGCGCACAGTCACTATGCATTTAAACCTCTGGCATTTCTTTGTAGTCATTGTGCTTTCAATCAGCATTTGTTTGTCTCTGTTTTGTTGATAGATTTACGGCTACCAAATGTTACCGCTTTTTAATTCGGTAATAGATTGCAGTTTGGCAGAGGTATGAGATACAATAAAGTAAAGCTTTCAGTGACAAATATCCTGGACTAGTTGCCAGTTTGAGTTAATGGGGTCATGTTCAACCAAGACTTCTGAGATGGCAATCCTAAACATATGGTAATTAAGCACTGTACAAACACGTTTCCTCCATTTACAGTATGTATTGTACATTATATATATTGTTGTAACACACACTCTATCTATCTATCTATCTATCTATCTATATAGTTACGGGAAGAGAACTCAGAATCCAATTGCAAGTGAAAAGTGATTTATTGTGACAATAAACAGTGAAGCTGGGTTGCAAGCCAAACGTGATGATTAAGGTGAGTAGCCGTGAGCACACGGGGATTACGAAATCCCGACCCGATCCAGCTAGGGGAGTGGAATCCAAAAATTAAAGCGACCGAAAAATAAGGCCCACCGAGCCTGCCTAGAATTTAACCTTTTAGCAGAACTGATGTACTCCAGGTTCTTATGGTCGGTCCAGACTATAAAAGGTTCCTCCGAACCCTCCAACCAATGACGTCACTCTTCCAAAGCCAGCTTGACTGCCAGCAACTCTCTGTTACCAATGTCATAATTACATTCGGCAGGAGACAAACGATGAGAAAGACGCCAGTTTATATTGGGATTGTGTAATGACAGCCAGAGGTGACCCAAGACCTCCGGAGCCAAAGGGGAGTCGGTGATGAGGAAGGAAATGTTCTCCGTGTGGTTACCTGACGTGACTGACGTTACCTCACCAACTGCGTGCAATGGGTGATAGGTGAGAGAGACTGCCTGCAGAGTGCACTAACCGAGATGGATCTTTCGAGTGGAACCAACTGAATTCCCAGTTTGTGCGCTGTCTTGCGATCCAGGAAATCTCCCTCTGAACCCGAGTCAATGAGAGCCCTACAAGGGAATGTGTCCCGACCTAGGAGTAGTTGGACTGAGAGAAGCGTTACTCCCGAGGAGGAAAAAATCAGTGTAGAGATGATTTTCACTCAGAAATTGTTACTACGTTTCACAATTAATTACAAAGAAACAGCATGTAACATATTTAATTAAATGTGAAATTTTGAAATAGAAAGACTGAAATATTATTTTCTTGTAAAACATAATAAAACAATAATCTCTGTGTGTGTGTGTGCTGAAAAACCATTCTAAACATTGCTTAACGTTATATTCCATATGCTAACTACAGTAGTTACTGACCCTCTGAGAGAAACAGGTGCACTCCAAAAAATGCTAGGAGTTCAAATAAAAGTTGGGTGCTGTGAACTGCTGACTGTAGAGCTGCTCTGTGATGAAGTATTACAGGTGATAGCAATAAGACCAGTAGTTGAAGGTAACTAGCGGTGGAGCAGATGGTTGGGGTTCATGTCTGGTTTATGAGGAAGTCAGCGTTTTCCATGACTCTCCACTCCAGCAGGGTCTGTGTCACAGTCGCGAGCAAGACCCCCCTCTCATAAGTCACAGTACCAGGGGAATCGTCCCCCTGTGATATTAATGGCTGCCCTTGTGGCACAGGGCGAAAGAGTACGGGGGACACTGGAGGGATTTAAGGGCAACATTGTAGTTTTCAGACTCGACATTATACATAATTTAGCATAGAAACAAAGATTTGTAAAGTATTTATGGGCCTTGATCGGATATTTATACGATTGGATAGACACAGTTGGCTACTATTTACTTCTGTAATAATGCTAATGCTGATGCTAACATTTGGGGGAGTAAGGTTTAGATATGTGTTCTGTATTCAGATTTATCAGATTTATGAAAAAGAAGTGCGCTTAACTGTATTCAATGTCCACTTGTAGTGTCCAAAGCATTTTTTTAAAAATATACTTGCAGATAATATAATATTAATGAAATAAAAGACCGCTTAAGTTAAGAGAGTGCAATTTTATATAACACACTTAAGTTCTCTTTTAAAAAGTGAGCTTTGTAAAAATGCCAAATTAAAAGTTTTATTTTAAAGTACATTTTAATTCATTATTTTTAAATAATTTTTGTCAAGCTTTAAAGATGTTCACTTATTTTGATGTGTTGACTAACATACCAAAACACATGTAAAGTACTTGATTATATTTATAACTGTAGTGTGTTATTTGATATTACTTTTGAAGTTAACATATTTTAGGTACTTAACTTTACTTAATTGTAACTTCATCAAATGTATAGTTGCACATATTTAAACACACGACATACAGGTTTCAATATAAATTATATTAAATTATATTTTAGTTTACCATAAATTGTTGTCAGTACATTCAGTAGTACACAACCATATTTCAAAGACAATAGAATTAATAATGAAATTACATATATAGATGTAAGTCCTACTTAAGGGGGTCAAACAAGCACTTTGAAGTTCAACTATTTACATTTAATATAACTTTAAACGACAATATAAACTATAATAACATTTTCCTTGAATTGTAAACAAGATGAAATTTAGTGTCCAAAAATATTGAATTCAGTTCACACTTAAGTATTTTCTTTTAAAGTATACTATTTCCATAATAAGTATATTCTTTTAAAATCTATTATTTCCTTAATAAGTACTCTTTTTTAAAAGTATACTAAAGTGTACTTCTTTTTCACAAGGGTTGCTATCCAACTACATAAACATTTATTTATTTTTTTTTGGCATCTGGATGATTGGCACCTGAACAAGCCGCATTTGCAAATCAATAATATTCATTTACAATACACCAGCCACATAAAGCTATTAAACATCCACCTCTACATGCTCTGGTATCTTGATAGATGAGAATTATTGATTTCAGCATTCACTAAAAATAACTGTCTATTTTCATAAGCGCAGAGCCTACATGTATGAGGCTCATGAGACCAGAAAAACACAAATATTTAAAAGTGCGCTCCATTTAAATACTGATTTACAATTGGGATCCACTGCAGCTATGTTTCTATAGACCCACAATGGCTGACAAGCCATCTGACAGCTGACACCACTCAGATAAGCCCTTACACAGGCTTGAACAGGAAGTGACACGAGTGGGAACGCAGTGACAGCCGCTTACTGGAGAGTAATAAACTGGCAAAATAATTCCGCATTGGACACACTTACCCAAGCAGAAAGAGTCTGAAAGGCAAGACAACATCTTGTGTCATCCATCTTCCTTAAACAGTGAAGCTACGACAAAGTGAGAAGGAGAAATTATGATAAATGAAAATATATATTTAGTCAATACCTGGAATTCTCCTTCGTCAACCCCCTCTGGTTTTTGTTCTAACAAGGGTCTGCTTGGAATGAAAGCAAATGAGAGGAGGTAAAGTGCCTGTGGTCACACACACACACACACACACACACACACACACACACACTACATAC
>NW_015640468.1:2851294-2880149 GCF_001515625.1 Sinocyclocheilus rhinocerous
CACACACACACACACACACACACACACACACACACACACTGTACATACACTAGGCTTAATGTATGGAATTAATTTCATCGTGTCAAAGAGTCATCGTGGCTGAAAAAAGAGCTGAATAAAATGAACAGTGAATTATAATCAGTTTCATACTTGAGAGCCATATTGCTTTAGTGATGAAAATTAATATGACAAGTCAACATCACTTTCTCCATCACATAGACAGACCTCTCTTTCTTTCTTTCTTTCTTTCTTTCTTCCCCGCTCACAAATGCCAAAGGCAGACTGCTCCTCACCAAAACACAGGCATCATTTATTTTACTGCCTCATTTGAATATGATGAATGCTACAGTCGTTTGTGTTTTCACAATAAGTGAATAATTGTGAATCAGTCGATTCAGGTCCTATGAATCATTCTCCCCGCTGTCTCCTCTTGCCAGACATGATAGTTCATGAGGACTTTAAAAACGATGAGTGACGAATTTGGATATTTGTCGTTATTCTAAACAATTAGCAAACTGAGTGATAAGAAAGCAATTAGAAAATAATTGTTAACTCTATAATTGACCATTTGTCACTGTAGCACCTCTTTTTCTGCTACACCTCTAAATTAAGTTAGCATTTTATTTGTATTTAGTGAACTGTGGACATTTTACAGATGAAGCAACACTTACACAGACACATTAATATATTTGTATATAATAATTATTTTATACATCAAATAATTTCTACACTAATTATATAAATGTGCATTTAGTGCAAATTACTAGCTGCAGCCACATGCTCTTCTTATGCCCCAAAAATGTGGAATTCTCTTCCAGCTAACATTAGGTAAACAAAATTACTAGTTTTTTTTTTTTTTAAATCTTAAAACATTTTATTTTAGAATGGCTTTAAACTGACTTTTGTATTGCTTTTTTGTGTTTTATTGTGTGTCCTTTTTATTTTCATTGATGTATTTTGATTTTGATATTGTACCGTGTTTGTTTTTTGTTTGTTTGTTTGTTTGTTTTTACTCAACAGCGTTTTGATAAAGTCATATTTACAGGTGCTACAAAAAAGGAAGTTGGTATTATTATTATTATTATTATTATTATTATTATCACTCTGTCTTTTACAATAATCCATAATCATCAAGGTAACACATTTACAAATGTATGCACTTGTTGTGAATCCAGCTGAAATTTTGTGAGAACCTTTGCTGCATAAGTATAAATATGCAAATTGTATGAAACTATTAGTATATGAGGCCTAGTAATGTTTAAAGTCAACATGGAATAGAAAATTCACCCTATCTAATTTCTAATTGCATATTATAGATTTTACATTATAGATACTGACATTAGATTTGGTGAACAATTCATATGTGAATATGTTCCTATGTTTCTTAGATATTGTGAACAATTCCTACGTGAATATGTTTCTATGTTTTCCTTTTTTTTAACTCATAATGTGAAATCAAAATGTCATAACTAGACCTTCCTGTAAAAACAACACACTTCTTTCTGGTGAATAATGCAGGGCTTCAGTTACTGAGACTGCTTGAACTCACCCCTGTAAACTCACATTCATCTGCCTCCACTTTTGAGTGCAACACCCACATCTCAAAATCCAATCAGCAACTGATGCATAGAACAAAGTCCCCACCACGCATTATTTTCTTTTTCGATGATCTGTTAAGCTCAGATGTAGGTCACAAAAAGAAAAGATCTGTCTCCACTTCCAATTCATTACAGCTTTGCCAATGGCATTTCCCCTTCCTCAGAACATTTAGACATTAAACATCTATTTGTGATCATGACATAAACCAACACAGATGAGGTGCGAGACAAGGCAGCGATGCATGAAAGCACTTTTGATGTGATAATTCAAATTAATGACTGATGACAACGCCAAAATTTGTTCAAAACAAATAAATACGATCTTTCCTCAAATAACTTTATCTACAACCAAAGAAGTAACATGATACTTGATAATGTCCGGATGACCACTCTTCACTGCTCTGCAAAACTGCAGCATCAGGTCCAGCAGTGTGACGGTAATGGACGATAAGCGCTTGCTATTCCTTATGCCAGCAGCAGAGAGGAGAGCCAAGAGAACTATGGGATGATGGAGGGAGAGAGAGAGCAAAGGCTAAAAAATGATGACATCGTCCAAAAAAACCCACCAATATTGAACAGCGTCATCGGCAGGGGCGACTATTTATCTCATGCCCGCCAAGTTGGCACGCACATCTGGCGCCGGGTACTTAGTGCAATTATTTATGATTTCCTCCAAGATTTAAAAGCTCTTCGCCGGGCCTTGTAATGCAGTAACTGATTGCGGCGCTAATGTAATTAAGGGGAGATTATGATGTCCACGTGGCTCACCAGATGGTGGCATTCGCAGCGATGGGGGGGAGGCACAACTGGCACACCGCTGCACAAGGGCAGCGAGGCGCAGCCAGTCGAAGCGAGCCAGACCTCCTGCCAGACGCTTGAGCGTGAGCGTGCGTATGTGTGTGCGAATGCGTGAGTTCTGCGTGTGCGATGTGTCCGTGTCAGTGTACGTGTGACCGAGGCAAGGTTGGCAGTTGAATCTATCAGCAAAAGAGTATCGGTGGCCTCCGCTGGAGTCAGGGTCGCAAATCTGACCTTGTTAACTCGGGTTAAAATCAAACAATGAGGATGTCAGGAAATATTATGCGAGGTTGAGTCCGCATTAATTTTGATTCGAGTGGAGTCCTGATAAATGTAATTGAATCCTTTTGCAACAGCATTCAAACCGTTTAGTCTCCTTAAGCATTATAACATTAGCGTTGAAATGAGCACCATAGCTCGCCTGATTAAAGGCAATGGAGTTGGGATGGTGTATTCGATAATAGCAATAAGGGTGCGTGGTAGTGCCTTACTACCTTAACTTATGCACTGGTAGTGCCAAGAAAACAGATGGCTTAAAAAAGACGTAATCACATTTGGCAAAGCATCACAGCTGATGTGAGGAAAAGAGAGCAGGAGTGCTTCTCTCCAGCCAGGCAACTGTAGCCTAACCCAAACTGACCTTTAATTACTTGCAGGAAATACATGGATATTACATCCAGGCACTCAGCTGCGTCCTCTGGGTGCAGTAAGGCTATGCTTCTTAAAACACATTATTATAAGCTATTCAAGAGACACCTTTTTCATATGCTTGCTAGTAAAAGGGGGGACAAGGGAGCGAAGAGGGGATCATATCTGAAGCGAGCGTGGCGGATTTTTCACTCTTCCGCAAATAATGGCTTGAGCGTGGAGACGGAGGTCACCAGGGCTTCTGTAGATTTCCCAGGTCGAGATAAGGATATTATTACACTGCCTGGTAACAAAGAAATCTCCATCTCCGTAGGTCCCCAGACAAGTGTTGGTAAATTAGAAAACACAGGCAATGACCTTTCTTTCTCACATGTATGGAAGAGAGGCATTTGCAGCCTTTTTCAAACGCTTTTCTTAAAACTTGACAGCTTCAAACATTCCCTGAACATTTAAGAAAATAGCTATTGGAAAACATGCAATAAAGTTGATGATATAAGATTAAGATAAATAAATGATATAAGATTATTCTCCAGTAATTGTCTGTATATAAATATATCATGTGCTGGCCTACAACGTTCCATACAAACATATAAATATGTCATGGGCTATAAGAAAAAGAAGTAAAACATGTAAATAAACAAATAAATAGACACTTAATTCTGTCTAGTGTATCAAAGCTTTATCATTTAATTTTTTTCATTATTTGTTTATTTTTATTTATTTTTCTGTGCTTTCCACAGCGTTATGGGAACAGACCTGTGGCCCATTTTTGGGTTGTAATATATATGTTATAATATTTGTTGACATTGTCTATGTGACTGAGGGCTGCATATCTGTAAGCTGGAATATTGGCATGGAGACTCTTTTATGGGTTTCTGGATGTGGAGTTCCTATCCTTATTCTGAATACTTCTATTGGAATTTTAAGCTATGTAGAGTCCAGATTAAATCTGCAGACGTTTTTGCACATTCTGCACTTTACTCTGAAAATCTGAGGAATTGTGGAATTGATTGATTTGCATGTGATAAAATGTGCTAAAACAGATCTGAGAATTCTACACTCTTGTTATAGCTAAACACAGAGAACACATTCTCTTCATGGGATGCATATAAATTTGTGTATGCTGCTTTCCCATTCATGCAGAAAATCTGGGAACTTTCCAAAGGAACTATTTCCTCAAGCACACGCTCTATAGGTGTAAATTTGCCATTTCATTGTTTATTTGAGCTCCATGGCATTTAAACAGCATTATATGAATTTTGCAGTTCCTTATTATCTAGTACCTTTCACAAGGTCTTTTGTAGGAAGTTTAGGGCCGTGAAAGTGAACTGTACGGGTGGCATTTACTGGACCTGAAGAGGCAGTTTATTGGAATGTAAGAATTGCAGCGCTGCAAACAAAGCACCCTCATATCTAATGATCCCCCCTCCCATGTACCATCTGCATTGCTCAGCGGACCTTCTCCACCCCCATCACACACACACACACACACACACACACATGCGTTCACACATGCGGGCATCATTCATCTTACCCGCAAATCCCCAGCATGCGTCGGGGCGTGCATTAAAACCAGCCCATAATGGCTGACGGCTTTCACAGTTAGTGTGAGAATGCTGCTGATCGCTGACTGTTTTGCGTTGAGTGCTTCACCACCTTTTCCATAATTAGACCATTACTTTAACAGGTGTGCCACTTCCCCGCTTTCCTCCTTCCTTCTGAAAACATCTCTCCACACTCCACATTTTATTTCATCAACTTCAGCCTGTCTGTGAAATCTAGCTGAGGTGTTAGAGGAAAGCTTGTAGTGTTTTTTTTTCGACCTTGTCAGGAGAGTCAGGTGTGACATTGAGAAGTTCAGCTGACACTATAACACAGCAGGATGAAGGAGAACAGCTCGGGGAGTTAGTGGAGATGTTTGTACTGCAGGAAGTACATGAGATATTGCTTGACAGCCTGTGTTAGCTACTGTATGGTTAAAGTACCAACGAAATAGTTTTTACTATGTTCAGTGACGCACTGTTTCGGGATGACTTGCATGCTTCTTTAGCATCTCAACGGGCCTGGAAATATTGACAAAGTCCCATTATATCACACTACGCATAGCGAAACTTAGCAGGTGGCACTGCTGCAGCGTGACCTGACGTGCCTCGGTGCTGTATACGTACTCTGACATGAAACACATGTAGCGTTCTCGTAATATCTGCCACACGTCTTTCTCCAGCTTTTGGGCGGTTTGGTTGCTAGCCAAACTGACAGAGCAAGTCTCAGTTGAGATGGCATCCATTAGTCTCTCATTGACACGTCTGTAGTGTACACTAGCGGCGGGCGCCTGTTCTGGGCCACGGGCATTGATTCATTGTCAGTTTTCCATGAATGATGTTGAGCGTAAGAGGTCTCATTACCTTATTATGTTCATTAAATCTTGTTTAGTTCCTGTGTGTTTGATCTTATTGTGCATTATTAGCTCCAGCAGAACACTGGGTTGATAACAGATGCTTTTTGCTGTTGTTTCTGTGTTCTTTCTCTTCTCTGAAACTTATTTCAAGGCAATGACAGAGTCAAATCCATCAGGATTATGCCACTGTGCGGCTGCCATTAGACGATGCAGACTGATGTATTCTTATGCCACGCAATTGGCTGTGGCGTAATCTGTTCCACCTCGCTGTGCTTCACGAGGGTATACGAGCCTCCCTACGCATGTACACAGATTATTCATCTTCTACTTTGCAAGGATGGTATTGTGGAATATTTATTTTCTAGAATTTCAATGTTTCTTACTTGATTTTAAGGAATAAAAATAAAGTAAATATTTGTATGGACCAGTGTTTTCTGAGGAACAATGTTATATTAATGATTAGTGTTTAAAGATCTGTATCTCTCTCTCTCTGTGTGTGTGTGTGTGTGTGTGTGTGTGTGTGTGTGTGAGTGAACATATATAGGCCATATTACCTGGTAATATATGAGAATGATGTTCCTATTCAATGACAAAGCTATTAAAGTGACAAATATTCTATACAGATTGCATGTTCGCAATTATAACAGGACTAACAATAACAATGTGTAAGCTGCTCAAGGACATAATTTGATACTGAATGCATATTGTTTATTAGTGTTAGGCTACTTACTCATATATTGACAATGTATAAATCTCTGTATTCTTATTTTACTAATATTATATCTAATAAACCAGTTCATTTGACATTTTACATGCAAAGTAAATGTGCTATGCTTGCTTCTATAATACTGCTGAAAATAAACATGTTCATATCATATCAAAACAACATCAGATTGCATGTGCATAAATACTGTACAAATAATAATATGCGGCAATACTTTCAAAACGTTTTGACGTTTTCCATCTCAGGAGGCTATATATAAAAGACCTGCGTCTCCTTTTAGGTAAAAAAAAAAGTATACAACAGGTGTCACTATTGATCCTTACCTCAACATTCCTGCTCAATAATTTGTCACATCGATAATAGGCTACTTGTACTTGCGGAAGTGAAAAGGACAATGTAAGGTTGAGTATGTTATCTCAGTAGATATTCCCTACGCAATCTGTGCTGGTTCCCTCAGGTAAGCAAAATCGATTCAATTCACATAACTTCATCTATTAGATGAATCTGCTGCGATGACGTTACGACGTGTTTTGCGGATTTTGTGCGGAAAAAGAAAGACGCTAATAAATGACACTTGTGTTTACAGTAAGTTGTGACAGTTTGAAACGCTGATTCCAGCTACTGTTCGACCAAATTGACTTATTTTAAAAATGTTCTTAACTTTGTAAATGGCTGACTCATATCGATTTAAATAGTTTGAAAACGTATAAAAACAAATACTTTTAAAAACAGTTATTGAAAAACAATAGATTTAGAAGAAATAGAAGAAAATACAGAATGATAAAATGCTTTCTACAGAATGAAATGCTTTCTATGATATAGAGTAATCTTGAAACATACTTTTCTGATTGGGCAAACTGTAATTGAGCAGCTCTTGTCATATTTACACTAGATGTTCACATGAAATAAAAAAAGTATTTTTTATTCATATTATTTTTTTATTTCTGACAACTCTGTGTAAAATGCATCAACATCAATACTTTGACTTTAAAGTCAATCTTACATTTTGGATGCAAATGCTTTAGTAACAATGCTGTCTGGTAAATAGTAGTATTTAGTGGTTATTGTTGTTGCAATTTATGGAAGAATGTTATGTTCAGAAGTAGGTAGATTTGACTATGACCATTGTTCATTCTGTCTGAGTGTTTTTATATGCAATGGCTTGATGGTGTAATCAAACGTGGGGTGTGCTGCCTCATCCGTTGCAATGCAAGCTTGATCCGCCCCATCCTCTTTCATCTTTAACATAAAGACACTATAAGATGAGTGTGCATCATTAGTGCCACAAAAAGTCGCCCCCAGTCTGGACAGCCTGGCCTCCATTTTTCAATTAAAGTTACAATCAAATAGCCCAGCACAGTTAGGAAAAGGCTGCATTGATTAGTGTACAAATTAACACAAGAAAGAAATCATTCTCCCTCCATAAGCTAATTTGCCATCCTCGGTTCTCCTTAATAAGTCCCTCCGACTGACTTTTTATTCACAGACCCTCCACTGCCTCAGTAAATCCTGTAGATTTAATAACCATAATTGCAATAAATTCGGTAAACATTTAGATTGAATGCAATAACTCTGTCATTTACTCCAGTAGGTTGCTTTAAACGTAATTTAATAAAAGGGCAAAGGACCCTCCACATAGGCTAGTCACTAATCCTTGGTGATCCATGCGTACACATTAGGCTGAAGCATCTCGAAAATAGACAACGATTGATCTAGATTTCCTAGAAAATATCTGATCGCCATGGCTTGTTGTTTAGAGAGACTTCACTTGGTGGAGCCTAATTATGTTTGTATTGCTACTCCATCTCAGGTCATTTGTGTTGGGTCCACTGGGTCCTAACATAGGCCTATTATCATTCAAAGCCTTAAAGGTGTACCACAACATTTATCTGTTTAGTTCTTTGTCTTAGAGGTGAGCTAAGCAGTTGCGCCATGTTTTTGTGTTCAGAATTTGAACACAAGAACAAAATAACATATAAACCACCAGTTTAACCAGATGTTAAATGCACTAAAATAATACTTAAAAGGAATGTTCACCCAAAAATAAAAATTTTGTAAATAGTTACTCACCTCATGTCCCTCCAAACCTAAATGACTGTTTTAAAACTCAATTAAAACTAAATTGGACCCTATTGACTTCCATTGTGTGGTAGTCATTTTTCATGATATCTTCTTTTTTCTTTTGTGTTGCACAGAAGTCATGAGAGTGGGTAAATAATGACTAAATATGTATTCACTATCCTTTTAAATAGCTTTTATTTTATAATTTTTTTTCCAGGGCAAACATGCAACCTTTATATGTAAATTAGCAAATAATATTGCAATGCAGACAAGCACATTTTTGCCATTTTAAACAGCTGTTTAAGGTGTCTTTATTTTAATTTACTGAATGCATTTGCATACTTACCTGATTTGCGTAATTCCTTTAGTGAATCAGGCTCTAAGACAACACAGACAGCGAGTGCAAATAAATAGCATTGTCATTCTTTTGCACAATTAATTTTTAGTAAATTTCCACCATAATGTATTATGTTTTTTACATAAGCATCCTAATGCTTTTGCATATCTAACAGAAATCATTTTAAACAACATTCTGTAATGTTCTAACATCTCTGTAAATGTACAAGACAACAATAAATAGGGTCATAACTATTGCAAGCACTACCTCATTTCCAGAGATTTGCTGGTGGCATTTACGCTGTGAAAAGTTTACTCCCACTCTTTAATGTGAGAATGTAGATCGCTCATCTTTAAATACAGCCGCCACTAAAACCATTTCATCTGAAACAGTTCAGAACATAATGTCAGCCCACTCCATATATCTGAAGCTCATTACAGGGGAAAAAAGGTTTGCAGTAATTAATTACCTTGCTAATTGGGCCCTCAGCAGTATTATTGTCTGTGTCTGTGCAGCTTATTTAGTGTACAAACGAGACCTGCCGCATGATTGTTTCTCTGGCTTTAGGAGGCTCATACGCTCAGCTATTAGCACAATGACTATCATTCAGTTTACTGACACTGAGAGTTCAGTCTGGTACTGAAAACCTTTATGAGAGAGTTTATTTTGATATATTTATATCTTTATATCTCACGCTTTGTCTTTCATTCCACCTGTGCATATGTGTGTGGCTCTGTGTTCTTGTGTCTTTGTCTGCCAAACCTATTTTTAATACCGAAGAGCACATATACTTGAGAAACTGTGCTCTGATTTCCAACTAGTTACGTCAAGCAAAAAAACGAAATATTGAAAGCACAATAAAAATCTTAAAGGGGTGGTTGACTGGTTTTTTTATAGGCTTGATTGTGTTTATGGGGTGCAGTTTAACATGTGTTAATGCTTCGTTTGTTTAAAATCGCATTATTTTTCACATAATTTAGCTTTATTCCACACCTCTCTGTCTCATCTCTGAGAAACGGGCTGATCATTTCCTTCTTTTATGAAGCCCCTCCCTCAGAATACACGATGGGCTCTGATTGATTAGCTGGCCCAGTGTGTTGTGATTGGCTAAACCGCCTCTAGCGACATGTGTTAATGCTTCGTTTGTTAAAAAACGCATTATTTTTCACATAATTTACCTTTATTCCACACGGCTCTGCCCCTTCTCCTCTGAATGTGCTGATCATTTCCTGCTTTTATGAAGCCCCTCCCTCAGAAATACACGATGGGCTCTGATTGGTTAGCTAGCCTAGTGTGTTATGATTGGCTAAACCGCCTCTAACGTCCCGCCCCTCAACATAGCGGCATGTGCTCCGGTTGTATTGTAAACAATGACGTCGTCTATATTGCTTATCAGTTTGAGCCCGACTGAGACGCAGAGGATAATAGTGAAGAGGATCGCGCAGAACCTGTGCAAGCACGGCTTTTAATGGTAGGCCTAAGATTTTTGTTTGTTGTTGTCTCATACTTTTAGATACGCTGTTATTTGTAAATGCTACGGTTTTATTCTGATTAAAGCTTTAATACAGTACGGCAACCGCACGCGCGTCCATGTATAACGCTTCTCATAACTATATCAGGCTGCAAAGCAACAAAATGTGATTATTGTAAAGGGGGTGATTTGTTTATAAATAAATACATTTATAATATATAAAATTTAAAATATATATATATATAAAATTAGATGCTCAAGTCTTTATGGATGCTCTGGTGGTACTAAATTTACACCTTGTCAACAGCTCAAAGTGTTTTGCATTTTCCTTCTGTATTTTAGTCTTTATTTATTCCCAGTACTGTGTGTTAGTGGGATGTGTGAGCTGTTTTGTTTTGCTATAAAAATAAACTATTGTAACTATTGTAATTGTATATGTAAATATAACTTTTATTTGTCTCACACAGCAAGCATGGCAGATCTTCAGAACATCTCTGGTGGTAAAGCAGAGCTGCAGCCTGAAGCCATCGCTGATATTGGTGTGCTGGCATCTAAGAAAGAACCTCCAGCAGGCTACTATATTGTGAGTTTGCAATTGTCAAATATATGTGTGATTTGGAACCTAAAATCTATAAATAAAAATACAATAATCAGTCATTAGTCCAGATACATTTACACTGAAAAATCAAATAACATAACTGAAAATAATAATAAGAAATATAAGTATTTTAATAAAATACAATCAAATGTAATCTGATAAGCCGGTCTAGAAAAATCTGTTTGTTTTTTATTTTCTTTAAACGTTTTTTTTTTATATTTATATTATATATAATATTTGAAATCTTACTATATTTATTACTTATGCAAATAATTTGCATTTTACTTTGAAATAATTTGCACAAGTCACCTGGAACCTTGTTATACATTGTAAAATTGCATTTTAACTCAAAATTGAACAATTAAAAAGTAAAAAATTATGTTTTTATTTTCTTCCCTTCCCAAAAGGCAGTAACATATTTTATTGATAAGGTTTGGTTTTATTTCTGTTTTTCCTCTGGCCGACTAAAAGCTGTGAATCCTTCGGCCTACCCTGAGGATAGATTTGAACAACTCTTTCAGATGAGGCCTCCAACAGAGCTTGGCACCAGTGCCCTGTGTTTGTTTAGGACTCAGATGGCACTGACACAAGGGTGGCTGCTGATTCTCCGGCGCTTCTGCAACTCTCAGCAATCCCAGAGCGCTGAGAGGGGAAACTAGGACAACAGTATCAATGGCCTCTAGGAAAATGTTTTGTGTGTGTGTATCTGTTGTGTATGTGGGTGTGCCTCGAAAAGACTGAGAAAAGAACCAGGGCGGAAAGAGAGAGGGGAAGTTTTGTGAATAAAACAAAGCACAAAGCAAACACTGTATAAAACAACTCTGCGTTAAGCTTACGGGCAGCTAGAGTTCTTCCTCTCTGCTTTCCTCTTCTCCCTGTGTTTTCTTTCTTCTCTCTCTCTCACTTCCCGCAACACCCGCCAGTTCCCAACTGATGCCGTCTCCGGCGGCTTGTCTGTAGGTTGGCACGTTGCTGGGGTTCTGCCCACTGGCGCTGAGGATCCGGTGTACGCCACATGGCACTAACGTGTTCTCAGAGGCTCTGTTCCGTTTGGCCTTTCCCTCCATCGCACGCAGTAGGATGCAACTGTTTCACTTTGCTTGCACAAACAAACACATTTATTTATTAACAACCTTTATACAACCAAATATAAATGAAAATGGACAGATTTGTCTGCTTTAGTGCTAGTTTTAGTGAGTGTTCTGAAGTTTGACTATTTTAAACTGATTATCGGTAGCTTCTAACTGTCCAATCTGTCCACTGTGTCACTTTGCTTGTGCAAACAAACATATTAATAATCTTTAAACAACTAAATATAAAAATCAGTCCTTCAATTTGATTTTTGGTAGCTAGTTTTAGCAAGTTTTTAGACTTAGACCATTTAAAATTATTAACAGCTTCTGTCAATCCATGTCTCACTTTCTTTGCACAAATGAGCATGTTTATTAAAAATAGTTATGCAACAAAATATAAACAAAAGTTAGCAAGTGCTTTGAACTTTGAAAATATTAAATTTATTAACAGCTTTCAACAATACTTATCTTATAATTATTTACACTTTTGTTTTTTTTACACTTTTTTTTCCCCGTGCACATATTAACAAAATTTTTATATAAACAAAAACTAATAGGTACATTAACCAAGTATAATTTACAGATTTGTTTTAGTAGCTATATTTGTCAAGACTTTAAAGCTTTAACTGTTTTAAACTCTGATTAGCAATAGTTTTTACCAGTACTTGTCTAACCAGCAGAATGAAATGATTTTGTTTTATTTGCTCAAACAAAACAACCTTCACACGGCGTAATATAAACAGAAACAGAAAGATGTTTGTTTCTAAGAGCTAGTTTAAGCAAGTGTTTTATTTATTTTTTCTATTTTAAACTGATTATCCAGCATCATTCAACTGTTTCACTTTGTTTGTGCAAACAAAAATATCCAACTTTATGTTGTTTATTTATTAACAAACTTCACTTGAGTAAATAAAAAATTGAGTTAGTTTTAGTATTCAGAACTTTATCAACAACTTCTAAACAGACGAATAACGCATCAGCAAACAACAAACCACAAGGCACAGAAGACTTATAGTTAAGTGTCACTTGAGTAAATACAAAGGTGTTTTTTTTTTTTTTTCGAAAAGTAGAGGTGCCGCTCCTCCCTTTACTATTCTCAGTGCTTAGCAACTGTTTCCACATTCAGGCTGCGTTGCCTGCCCTGGTTGCGTGGTGAAAAGTAGAGGTGCCGCTCCTCCCTTTACTAGTCTCAGTGCTTAGCAACTGTTTCCACATTCAGGCTGCGTTGCCTGCCCTGGTTGCGTGGTGGCATACAGACTCCTTTGGTGCCTGGTTCCTCCCTGTTTGACTTTGGGCTTCACAGCTCCGGCTCTTTGTTTACTCTGACAAGAGGAGCGGGGCACTGACCTGGAAAAAGTGGCCAGGACGGGTTGTCTTGTAAAGGGAGGAGGGAGCTGGGAAGGAGGGGAGGCTATTGTGGTTGATGTATAGACTCCTCCTGAGAGTTTTCGTCCTAGCCAACGACTGTTGAGGCTGTAGCTCCACCACACTCTTGCTGTCTCTGTCCAGCAGTCTGTTTTCCTCAACGTCCGTTTTCCTGCCAGGTTGTCTGTCTTTTCTGAAAGTTTAATGTATGCCTGTCAAGACCTCATAAAAGATCACTTCAGAGTTGTGGGATATTCAGAACTGAATTTAAAATGGCAATTTAAAGGAATAGTTCACCCAAAAACGAAAATTTGCTAAAAATGTACTCACCCTCAGGCCATCCAAGATGTAGATGAGTTTGTTTCTTCATTGGAACAGATTTGGAGTAATTTAGCATTACATCACTTGCTTTGTATTGGATTTGTTTCATACAAACGCAGTAATGTTAAATTTCTCCAAATCTGTTCCAGTAAAGAAACATTTATCAGAATATTGGATGGCCTGAAGGTGAGTACATTTTTAGCAAATTTGAATTTTTGGGTGACTATTCCTTCAATTCCAGTTCAGTTTATGAATAAAAGTAGAATTGAGGTAAACAGGATGCAGAATTGTACTTAAATTACTAATTTGAAATGAAACTCCTATAACTGCTATAAGTGTATTTTTATATACATTTGATTTTTCAGTTCAAATTACCCATAAAAATGTTATCATACACAAAACATTTTTTTCATAGAAGTTTGTTTTAATTTGTATACCCATTATAAGTTTCAGTATTCTGTAAATTATAATTAATAATATTTATTTTAATGAGTCAAATAAATGAAGACAATGATATATGCATTTTGTTATTATATTATATTATATTATATTATATTATAACACATTTTGTGGTTTTGGTAGCTGATGATTTGAAAGTATTGGACTAACAGAAGAAAATATCTGGTTAATATGAAAATTCTAAAATAAAAATATATCTTCCACATATTAGAATTTTGTCGCAAAAACTGTTTGTTTTGCTAATGAAACTTGTCTGTTGTGTGATTATTGAATTTCAATTCAGTAAATTCCACTCCCTGTCATTGCAGTTCCCCTTCAGGAACTCGAGCTGCGTCGAGATCGCTTTGGGAACGCCCTTGCGTGACCGCGTTCTGAAGCACGATTGGACGGATTTGACACGTGCTTCAGAACGCGGTCACGCAAGGGCGTTCCCAAAGCGATCTCGACGCAGCGTCTCGTTCCCTCGGGGAACCATGGTTACATACGTAACCTAGAGACGTTTTAATTCAACATTCTGTGGCAAATTCTTAAATTGTGATTGCATCACTACAATTGTTTTAACTATTTATGAAAGGCTTGCTCTCTACAGAGGACAATGAAGTCTCATTTAGCTTGTTCAAGGCCTTCTTTGTGAGGTCTTGTCTCATCCTTGTTGTCCCATGGGGGGCCGGTGGTATTTTTACCCTTTTTGGAGGCTGAAGATTCTTCTCCACTTGCGTAGGGCTCTAATGAGATGGAGTGAGAGCTCCAGCAAGCCTTAATTAAGCCAAGTATGCACAGAGCAGGGCAAAAAAAGGAAGCACGCACACCGTCCATACATTAACTCGATCTCACCTCAATGCACATTCTCCTGTCTGTGTGATTTTTTTTTTTTTCTTTTCACGTAGGTTGCACAAACAACAGATGGCTTCGACGCCAACCTGTGGAAGGACAGCATATTCAAATCCAAGGTCACACACTATCTTTGCTTCACCCAAGCTGCCACCTCCAAAAATGTAAGTGAAAACGTGTGCTCATTGCAAGTTTTTCTCCAGTTTCTTCACACGCCGTCATAGAGTGCTTGCCCCGTTTGCTTCAGTCTGTCCCTCATTAGGGTTCTGCTCAGATCTTTGATCACAAACTCCTTCGAAACATGTTCTGTCCTTTAAAGTGAAGTAGCTAAACCGAATGCAAATACTACTCTGAATTTAGAATGATTTGAGAAATTTTTTATTTATTTTTTTTTTTCATTTGATGTATGAAGTCCCAGCAAGCTTGCATTTGAAAATTTGTTGACGATCTCCGGTTCTCCCGAAGGAATTTGTTTTATGATTATTCATAAACACAACGTTGCGTGTTAGTAGTTTACGATTTCATTTGGCTAAATTAACCTGGTCCCTGTAGACAGTTTGGATACCTCCCAGCCATTCATCAAAGATGGAGAAAACATCCAAAAAATGTCAAACTTTTAGTTATGGGGATTCTTGCTTATGAAATATGACACATCAAACAGCCATGCAATATGCCTGCTAACGGTTCACCTATTTGAAAAGATTCCTCTGTGAATTGAAACTATTTGAACATTTACCTCTCGTTTGGCTGAGCTAAATTGAGAATGAGCGCCTTTTTATGTGTGGGTATCTGTCTTGAAAGTGAAACAGGTGGCCCAGTAATGCTGTTCAGGTTATCGGTCTTAATTTAAGGTGAACAATGCAAAGCTTGAGCTGCCCTATCTTTATTGTTCCTCCATTTGCTGTGTAAGTGAAGGCAAAAAATAACATGTCTTTTTAGGAAACATTCTATAGTTGTTCTCTGTCTAGGATTAAAGTTACTAAAAATTTTATTTATTTAAACAGACCTTGTGTTCATAATTAAGTCTAGCCTGCTGATGGGTTGCTTGTAGGGTTTGTGAGGATGGCGAAAATAGGCTGTTGCTAATGAGCTCGTTTTGGTGGGTCATTGTTATTCAGTGTTATATTTCACCAGTGCATCTACTTTTTCCTTTTATATGCACTGTTGCAACAGTATGCCTTTCACTGATTAATTAATGATTATTTTTAAAATGTTTTTTTAGCCCATATATTAAAACATTTTAAGTTTTCTTTCACCTTTATAAATGGATACAGCTGATTTAATATTTTAGAAATCATAATTGTAGCATCAAAATGGTTGGAAACTCCTGTTCTGTAGACTAATAAATGTCATGATATATGTGGTATTTCATTCCACATTCAAGGGCACTACTACCCTATCACACACGTGTGGTTATACATTCAAGACTCCTATCACATGGTAAATCATTGATCTCACATTAGCCTTTGGTCTCAAAAATGTTTCTCTCTGTAGAAAAATGTTGTTTCTCTTTAAAACATGTGAATATCTCACAAGTTTACTAATGCAGTTTGTTGGACAAACCAGTAATTTTGGGCAATATTGAGCATTATAGGTCATAACCAGATTCAGTTAATCATTTTCAGTTAGTTATTCATTTGACAAATACTGTTTGGCCCTTCTTAAAATCAATGTGAAATCAAAATTTACCATATTTAATGCACGATTCTAGTCTTGTTCCACTGAAAAAGAAAAGGTATTTAAACAGATTTCACTCAAAAATTGCTAGTAAATTTCACAAGCAATTACAAAGAAACAGCAAGTAACACATTGAATTAAACAGGAAATGTTCAATGTACTGCAGTAATCTTTGTTATTTAGTACTTTGAAAAATATTTTTTTACAGTGTGTGAAAGATTCATTAGTGCATGTTATTTGACTATATAATCAATAATAATAAAAATGTAAAGACTTCTTCCTCTCAAACAACTTTCCTTTTCTGCTGACGTCACTTAGGCCATGTGGGCCATTGGTTAGTGTTAACCAACAGCCACTTTGTGATTTCTAATTAGAAATAAAACATTGTATAAAATCATTGTATAAAATCAAGGACATTATATATAAACAAGCTCCTCTGTAAAATAAATAAATAAAATAAAATAAAATTGATTATAGAAAGGAATCAGACTGTAAAGTTTGGTGTAAGTGCTATTGAAGTGTCGATTTCTGGCTAAGTGCATAGGACAATGAGAATGAGATAAAACAAATTTTGAGAAAATGGCCTTTAAAGATATGTATTGTAAATTAAATCTACATGTGCACATAGATAAAGTGTAATAAAGTAAACAATTAAAAGTGTACTTTGGATTTTTTTTTCTTTTCACAACACGTTATGTAAAGCCAAAAAGTCCAAAATCTCAAAATTGACCAGTGACCAGAAAAAAAACAATGTTTTTGTCTGTCGCAGTGCTGTATTGTTATCATAGCAGTAAAACTGCATCTCCTAAGCCCTGTAATGGTTATGATATTCAGAAATGATGTTGTAATCCGCTGTGGCTGGTTTACCCTGGCCAATTCTAGCACGCTTCTGCCTGTTGATCAAGTTCAATGAGAGCTGCAGTTTTAGTATGTAGCACATCATTCCCCTCTGCCACCTCTCCAGCGTGGAGTCTTAAAATGTGTGTCTGCACTGTTTTGAAGTCCCTGACGCTAATAAAGCATGGCAGCGCCATCAACAAAGGCTATTTTGTCTGTCAGTCAAAGTGGCCCCCACTGTAATTGTCTATGACAAAAACAGATTCTACAGAATTAGCCAGTGGATTATGTGGTGGGAAGTAAACAGTTTGTGATTTATCATACTCAGGGTTGGAGGTAGATGGCCCTTTGGCAGGTCCTGACGGAAAAAATCTCTCCTGCATCTTTTATAAAAAAAAAATAAAAAAAAATAAAAAAAAAACAGGCTTCGTGCATAGTAATAGCATTCATCCATATTCATACCCTCAAGTCAGAACTATGAATAAAAATGGTCTGTAGTGGTAATAACTGCCGGGTAACAGTAGCGGTGGCATCCAGAATGTCGGACTCATCACGTCACGCCACACTAGCTGCACTCTTTCAGGGCTTTTGCCGGATTATTGCTATTTATTATTGCAAAAAATGGAACCATAATGAGTGCGGGCTGGGAAGGCTGAGGGAAAAAGTCATACTTGAAAATGTCAACTAAACAGCTCCTGATTGTTTTCAAGTACTCCCTGTTCTGAAGCACAAGCAATTTGGCCTGCCACCGACTGGCCCGAGCGCTGGGCTGCCATGTCTGAAGATGATGGCTAGCGCACAGGTGCATGCATGCTTAAAAGAGGGCAGCGATTCAACAAATTTGTGTGTGCGCTTCTGCGAAATACTACAGTGGCCTTTTCATTGTAGGTACGGATCATGCATAATTGAAAGCCGCCCGCTTCTAGACATAATTTTAAACCTGAGAAACACTTTTAACAGGCTCATTGTTATCCTGGTTTAAACTAATATAATCATTATTCCATCACTAAATTTTGTGGCTAAAGCATTTATGCAACGTGGTCGTGGACATGAAGTTGATCGACTTGAAGTACTGTTTGCCAGAGGGCTTCACTCCGATCCAAGACACCACGGATACCCGTAAGCATAGTTTCCGTCTTTTTTTGCTTTCATCCTCTCTTTTTCTCTCTCTCCTCTATGTAGTCATCCTGAGGGAGCGCTTCTCCTGAGGCTGTGAATGTGAATGTTTCATGGGCTCAGGTTTAGCTTAATTTATGATTAAGCTAAACCTGCGAGAGAGTAAAATAAACATTTTGCCCCGGAGGTAGGAGGAGAGGAGAACTATGAGTCATTGTTTATCTCTGCCAGAACCCAGCTTTTCTTTATGATGTGCTTATTTATTTATGTATTTATTTGTGCAGAGCGGGAGTGGATGGTGGTTATCTAATATTAATGAAATGCATTCCCTTGATGCTTTAGTGCTTTTTGAGTGCTATGTATTTCTCCCCTTCTCGTCTTCTCTCTTCTCCTCTCACCGCGCCTTTGAGAACGCCGCAATATTATTTTGGCATTGGGAGTGAGGGCAGCATGTTTATTATTTCCATTATTATTGCATTTACACGGCCCTCGTCCCGGTGTCGCCTCGAAACGAATGGGATGGGCTCAGGAGTAATATGGCCGAGTCTGGTAGCGGGTTCTGGAGGAATGACTAAAAAGAAGACGGAGTCTCATTGAGCGCTGGTTTTAATGTGCCGCTTTATTGTAGTAAAGACATGTTTAATAGATGCCTCAGCCACTGTGTTGCCATTTCACTCTCAGTCAAGTCCCTTATATCCTTCTTACACACATATTTGATGCTGAAGATTCCCCTCTAGCACCCAATGACATTTTTATGTAATTATGATGGGCTTTCATATACTTATATGTGCCTGGAGCCTCAAAACGTCACATAGGTCGCATTTATATGGTGTTCAAATATTAATGCACATATATATTTAGCTTGTCTCTCTGAATAAAGTGTTAGGAAATAGGTAGTTTTTATACATATATTGTCGTGTCATTGTTTATAAGGCTTCCCAAGGACAAATAGGTCAGGCAATTTGTTTGTGGGGGAATCGATGCTTAATGTAGGTTTTAGTTATGAGTATATGAGACTGTGGGATATAAAGGCACTCTGGTTTAAATGTAGTTAGACTGCTGATAAATGAAAGACATAATTAGGGCTGTTTATTTTATGACTGTTATATCTCTTTCTCTCTCAGAGGAGCAGGCTTTGAGGAAGGAGAGACTGTGTGTGAAGTTGGTCCCCAGGCACAGCGCTGATACGGCTATATGTGATGTGGTTATACAGGGGAAATCTAAGCAAAGCCTCACTAATTATACATTTATAGGGTAAGATATCATATCTTTGGCTAAACTGAGTGAGTTGGTATGACAAGCATGACATCATGTTTTTTTGAGAATTATTTGTGTGTATTTAATGCAGATGGTTTGGTCGCTATTCCTTGTGAGGGTAAAGAAACACCAAAGTAAATATCCTGGAGCCAGCTTATTATGCTGTCTGAATCGTCATTTTTAAACCAAAGTGGATTGTTCTTCTGGTCTGTGTGTGTGTTTTTTGACCGGCTCCTGTTTCCTCTAGTGCACCTCAGTGCTTGCGGCATGCTACGGGCATTATGGGCGATTACTTTACTTGTGCTGCTCTTCCGACAGCGTTTAAAGCCACCCCTGATATGTCTTACAAACATTATATACTATTTTATTGACAAAATTATGTTTCATACCATATCGAGTGAGCTAGTATTGTTTTTTAAGGCACTGCTGTTCAAAAGTTTGAGGTCAGCAAATGTAAGACTTTTTTTTTTAAATGTATTTGAATTATCTTATGTTGATCAAGGCTGTATTTATTTGATTAAAAATACTGTAAAACAGTAATATTGTGAAATATATATATTTTTTTTAAATAACTGTTTTCCTTTTTAATATATTTTAAAATGTAATTTGTTCCTGTAATGGAAAAGCTGAATTTTCAGCAGCCATTACTCCAGTCTTCAGTGTCACATGATCCTTCATGAATCATTCTCATATATTCTGATTTGTTGCTCAAGAAACATTTCTCATTATTATGTACAGTATGTTGAAAACAGTTGTATGGCGTTATAGTCTCATGGGAATGGTTATACATTTTTTGATGATTATTTGAAGAATAGGAAGATTTATTTGAAAATATTTTGTAACATTATACTGTACATTTACTTTTGATCAATTTGATGTGTCCTTTCTGAATAAAAAAAAATGAAATAAAAAAATTAAATCTTACTAACCCCAAACTTTTAGACAATACATAAATGTTCACGATAATGAAACAAGCTGTTTTTGTCTACAGTGAGCTGAAAGGTTTGGGGATTTGGTATCAGCTGGGAAAAGTCACTAAATCACAGGATACAGCACACAAAACCTCCTCTACCTATACAACTGATATTGGTGTTGACAGGTAAGACACTTCACCAAGAATACATACAGTATATACTATATTTCTTGTTTTAATAGAAATTTCCTTAAAACAGGAGGAGAAATTGTTCATTGAGTCTTGTCGGATGAGAGATAGTCCAACAATCTGTAAAATGAAGTTTCTAAGTTGAACAGAACAGAATGTAGCATAAGATAACTGAGTGTGTTTCCACTGATAACCCGAAGTTCAGCAGGGACAAAACAGCCACAAGCCACAAGTGCTCAAGCAGGAGAGACCGCCTTGAGGAGAGCGCAGTCTGTTGTCTGCTCTTACACACAACACAAACACAGTCTGCCCAGCGGCCTCACACACAAACACACAGCCTGAAGGGAAGAAGACATAGAGGGAGAGTGACTTTGTACCTCATCCAACTCAAACATGTCAATTATTAATGAGCAGGAAGTAGTGGGGTTTTTCCTCAGTAAATAGTAAATAAACAATCACTGCTCCTGTCCTATAGTTGATAGAGCAGAGAGGTTGGTGGGGGTATGTGATTGTGCCAAATGAAAAGGCCAGATTTGAGTGCGCCAGAAGGCTGTGAAGGTCCCGGCACTGCAGTTAGGGCCAGTACACATAAAACTTCTGCAAGCTTTGCCCACTTTGTATTTCAGTGCCTTTACGAGAAGTTGCCAGTTCTTTAACCTCAAGACATTGCTGCTGAACAAAGATTTGAGATGGTAATATAGCCTGTTCAGTGTGTCATACTGCTTTAGAAGTTACAATTGTTGGTCGGTTAGTCAACAAAACATTAGCTTTGTTCCAAAACCTAGTAAAATAACATCCTAACCTCCATGGAACCGAAGGTGACTGATTAGGAACACTCTACATAGGCAGAAACTCTGTGCGCCACACAAATTGGACTGAGCATGCAATTGTTTTCAGTACATTTTGTTGTTAGCATGTTGCTAAGCTAACTGTGTGATACTAATAAGCATTAAAATATGCTTAATCAGTGAAGCATACATACATAGTGCACACAAATATTTGGTGTTTTTCAGTTGTGTTTTTGCTTTTTATGTTTTTATTCAATTATGAACGTGCTTTAAACCAAATCATTGTATATATTGTAATTGTCAATACTATCAATATTTTGTATATGCAACATAGCTAGTTTTACTGTTAATGAAAAAATATTTATTTCAAGAAATTGACCGTCAATTCAGATACTGCATCCATTGCATCTGCCTTGTTTTCTGACTCACACAGTTTCTACAAATTTCAGTCTGCAAAATTTTAGTGTATCATCAGATGAATATTCGAACACGCCAGTACCCAACAGTACTATACAACATTGAACAGACTTTATCTTTTTTCCGTCAGTTTTGTTCACTTCAAATTAAATATGGCGTCGATTGTGACTTGGGCCAATTCTCACATAAATTCTCCGTGATCATTGGTTGCTTTCATCCCATGACGAGCATAAGATGTTCCAGTGGGCTCCACTCTGAACATTGTCTGAAGTTTTTCTCTTTGAACTTTTGCGCAAGGCCGACCTCTGAAACATACCATGGTTTCGTGGCTTGAATAAAGCCCTTTGTGCAGTGTGTTTTTTGGAAGGGGCAGCTGTAGGGGAGAAGTGTTTGATGTCTCAGAGTCATCCTACATCCAGTCCCACACATTCACACACTTCGTCTCACCCTGTTAATTATTCACTCTTTTGAAACCACTTTTCAAGTTGGAGAAGAATAAATTGTACCTCCAAGCGAGGATCTGCGCCTCCCCACTGTGATCACAGACTGTGCACTTTTGTGTTATTATTACATTTCATGCTTCTACATCTGTGTGAATGTCCAACAGCAATCTGTGAATCTGTGGAAAAAAAGAACTCGGTTTATTGAAAATGTCGTTGGACTTTTCCTGCTTTCAAGACTTTTAGCATCCCGATAAATTGAATGTATCCGCTACAAAATAACCCTTTTCTGGCTTTTAGCCCATGTCAGTTTTGGTTTGAGGACATGGTATTGTTCTTCTAAAAGACAAAATTAGCATTTAGCAGATAACCACTTTTTCAAATTATTAATAAATTCTCATTCAAAATATTAATAATAAATACTACACTAGTATATAAATGCTAATTTAAGCTAAACGCTGTTAGAAATTTGGCTTCTTTCTAATTTGTTAAAAACATGTTCATCAAATGATTTGATGGGATATTTAAGATTTGATTTCATTTTTCAGAATAAAATGTAAATGCTTGAATTTCCCTGTGATATGACCAATTGTATTAAAGGCAAGTGAATATATTGTTAAAAACAAAGGAATAATGGAAAATAATAAAGGTTTTAGAATAGGAAAGCCACATGTGACGCATTACAAGGTGTGATGCTGTTCTCGCCTCATTTCACACAAACTATGCGGTCCCATCAATGTTTTACTGTTTGTATGACTCTTTTAAGATGCCCTCGAATTTAAATGCTTTTTACAGTTATAGGAAAGCTGTTTTAAACATAGTCAATAAAGAATAAATGTTTAATGACCCCTTTAACTGTGAATGCTGGTGGTTCTGCAAATAAACCTTTTTGCCTCAGGCTGCAAGGACACTAATCACTGTGTGTGCAGACTACTGAGTGTAAAGTTGATTCCCTTGCTGCCTGTTTGAAATTTCAAAGCGTTTCTATGAAGTGTTGATGTAAAAAAAATAAAATAATAATAATAATAATATTTTAATAATAATATAATAATCTCAACTCTGTCATGGATATTAAATACTTATATGACACTTAGAAATATAAAGTGTGTATAAAAATTAGAAATATATTTTGTTTTTACCAATTGTCTTATTCTTTAGATGTTAGGATTGCAGTGTGAATATGAAATCTGCCATCAAATTGCTTGGTGTCACTGTCAACTTTGTGACCACCATTTCATTCAAACTGGGCCCGGTCAATCCAGATCCCAAAGCATAGATTTTAGGGTTGTTGTTCTTCAGGGTGAGCTTCTTCTCTCATCTTTGTTGCCATTTGTCGTCCTGATAAAACTGTCATCTCTCGCTCTGATATCTGACCTCTAGATTGACAGAGAACATAAAGTTGCCTTGTGCTAATATTTCGGTTTATCTTTTTCTTCATAGAATCAAGGTTTCGGGCATTTCTCTCTGAATGATAGGGCCATATACAGTAAGGCAGGAAAAGTTTTTATATCCAAAAGCTGAACAATATAAATGTAAAGGTCAAGCATATTTCCCATTGTGAGCAGGAAGCATTTTTTTATGCCATCCCATGATTCACTCCACTGATTCACTACAGGAGGTCAGTAAATATAGAACCATATTGGCTGAACTTTGGAATAACTTAAAAATGACATTTAGATCAGGGATCTTCTAAATGGAAAAAAACACCTGTTAACATGTTGTGAAAATTAAATGTTGCATTTTAAGTTTGACCTATAATAACAGTCATTTAATTTTAATTGAACCATTTAATATCTGTGATATTAGCGGCACTAAATAGAATATTTTTATATTTATAATTTTTTTATATAATAAAAGATCTTGTTTTTTTTGTTGTTGTTGTTTTTTCCTTTCTTCTAGATAACTTCTGTTGCCAAGATTATAAGAGTTAAGGTTGTGTTTTCAAGAAAACAGCAATAATATGTCAAAAATAAATAAACAGAAATAATGAATTATATTGAAATTATCATTAGTTTGCAATACTGTTTGATGCCATCAGTGTTGCAATAATTACATGCATCAGCTAACAAATGCTTCATGATAAAATCAGCATTTTTCACTTTGTTCTGTGGCAGCCGATTTTTGTCTCAATATATTGTCTCAATATCAAGTCAACTGTGACCCTTTGCATGACAGTGCAGGTGCTTGCTGGCATAGGCCGTATATGGGAACGTCTCGGATTATGAGTACTCTATACACCATATGAGTAGCACTGATGGATGGGTGTCAGTGTTCCCGCTCTTTGTTGGTTTCGGTGATCTCTGTGTCACCTTCTCAACATCAGCTCTCCAAACAACGGCTGATCTACCAGTTCTCAGGGAAGGCAGGCCCTGTACGAGCTCTGTTGTGACACCATCCTCAAATGTGTTTTTCAGACACTCTTCTGTGTACCCTTTCCCAGAAAGCCCTAAAAAGCGTGCAAATTTCCATACACATCAAGTAAACTCAAACTGAGCAGTGCCACAAACAATAGAATCATCAGCAAAGATCTGTGGCTCTTTAGAGAATCTACACTCCCATATTCCACCGCAGAATTCTTCAAGATTCTTCCTTCTCCGCACCTGACATGGAACTTTAAGTGGGGTAATGACAAGCGGGAAAGCCGCCGCTGCAGAGAGCAGCTGTCTACAAGCCATGGGTTGTGTGGGCTGCCTGCTCGGAGCGAGCGCTGAGGTGTTGTCATCGAGGATCTCGGATGAGTGTCAAAACACCAGCTTCCAGATTCCTCTCAGTTTGCACCGTATTATTTTTATATTCCGTTTTTATCCCAGGCTTTGCCTCACCGAAGTCTTTGGCAAATTTGTCCACAGTGTGACAGATGTTCATTGGGAACCGTCTTGAACGTTGGGTCTCCTCCCCAAGACGGACTTGTGCTTCAGCTTCTACGCCGATGACTTCTTGAGTTTCTCATCAGCCACCCATGGAGATTCTAGCATGTGGGATTGGGCTTTTTATATTGAGATTACCCTGACTAATTAGCTCCTTTATGAGACTTCTCGAAATTTCCTAGGCTGTAATTTTGCCTTGCCAGTAAATACTGTACAAGTTAGCAACCATTTTTGTTCATGCAACAGTACACAAAAATGTTTTCCGCTTCATCACTGATGGTAGTCCAACAACAATTCAGTCTTATTTCAGTCTGCCTACACTACTAGGATGTGTCTGTCTTCTCATTTGAAGAATCTGCTCTAATTTGTTCAGTCCTTCATCCCAAGTCGAGCCTCTTCCTCCACCTACCAGGCATTGTGATATTCTTGAGTGCTTGTCTTTGTGTCCAGTTGTCTTCCATTTGGCCTTATTAGGAATCAACCATCAGCTGTCCTCTGAGTTTGTGCCTTGAGACCTTTGTCTGTCTTCAAACCCCCATATTTCTTGGCCTCATTATCATCCGTAGATCTAAGTGGAGCATGTTGAAGATCTTTGAAATGTTCCAGGCTGAAATATCGCCTTGCATGTAAATACTGTACAAACTGACAACCTTTTTGGTTCATGGAAAAGTTTTAAAAAACATAAAATAGTTTTTCGTTTTATCACTAGTGGTAATCCAACTGCAATTGTGTCTTATTTAGTCTACGTACACCTTTTGGAAGTGCCTGTCTCATCATTTGAAGACTCAGCCCTAATTTGTCCAATCCTTCATCCCAGGTCAATCCTCTTCCTCCACCTACCAGGCATTGTGATATTCTTGAGTGCTTGTCTTTGAGTCCACTTGTCTTCCATTTGGCCTTATTAGGAATCAACCATCAACTGTTCTCCGAGTTTTTGCCTTGAGACCTTTGTCTGTCTTCAGACTCCCTTCTTTCCTGACCTCAGTGTCATCTGTAGATCTAAGTAGAGCATGTTGAAGATCTAAAATGTCATAAGATACAGAAACAATTTGAGGCTTATGCTGTGGTATACGAGCTAAATTGTTTGCGTTTTATTCCCAGTTCTGTTGTAAGTCTGGGAGTTATTCAGATTTGTGTCAGTGTGGCTCTGATGGGTTTGAATGATGATTAATTGTAGGCAAAACTCCAGTGGCCGACATAATGCAAGCCTTGTGCTGCCGTTGATTATGTAGCCATGTTTGTATTTTAAGAATTAGATGTTTAATGGATATGCCATATGCTACCCAAAGCCAATGTACCTTAAACCATTAAAAGCGGAGAATTGGAATTGAGTATGGTTACGTTGTTTGACAGCTCTGAAGATAGCAAAATGCTTGCTACTGAAACATATATTGATTCAAGCATATAGTTTTATTTCACTTTTTGAGAGGCAGCTCAGACAGAAAGTTTTGGAGATGTTTTTTTTTTTTTTTGGGGGGGGATGCTTGACACTGGCACAATGAGTTGCTGTATTTTAAACATATAAAAGACGTTAGATAATCTTAAGATGGTTGATTTTCTAAAGACCAACTCTTATCTCTATTTTGACCTTATCAAATTGGTGATGTTTTACGTCCAAATAGATTTGTGTGGTGTAAACAGGCTTTTCACTGAATAAATCTCATTTCCATTTTCTGTATCACTCGGTATCATTCACTATTGTTTTGGCTTGCTCCAGTGACTGGGGTAGTTGAGGCTAGTTTCGACGAAAGAGCATCTGGACCGTCTCCTTTCAGTTTTATGGCTGTTTGTGAAATGTTTGGATGCGCATAGAGCCATGTCCCCGGCTTTCTCTCTCCCCTGCATTCGAGTCAACCTTTGCAAACGAAGGGAAGTCTTCATTAAATGTGGCAATCGGTTCCACAAGATTGATGCCAACCTTTTAAAAATTCACCATTGGGCCGAATTGAACACGGGCAAATGCTGATGCAGATGAACAGAGAGAAGTCGGCCCCATCGAGAGAAATAAATCTGAGTTGCAGGCTTCAGTTCATAAATACCACAGCCTGTCAGGGAGGATGTTTTATGGCCCCTGATATAAATTATTGCATTTATTTATCTCATCACACCTGATAGAAATGCAGAGTAGTCACTCACGGCAGACCTGTCTTCAGTTTACTCACGAGTTGAATACTAGAGCTGACCCACAGTTCCCATTTATTAATTCAGATGAATATGTACAGTAGATCTCTGGTGGACAGGGTGTTTGACTGAAAAAAAAAATGCTTTCAGAAAGAATCGATGACTGTGTTTTGCTAATTCAGTTTTTGCTTAGCGGATTTCTACACCAAAGTAAACAACCAGATTTGCATTTGCATCCGTGCCCGAGCGCTTCAACCATTTCATCTATTTCAAACATACCCCTCCTCCATTTTCAACATCTAGGCAGCTCCTGCTTTGCATTGATATCACATTTCAGAAGCTTTTCCAACATTCACATCTGCACTTACCTTCCCAACTTACTCTCAAACTCAGATTCTTCCGCCGGCTAAATGACATCTCACTCCCCTTGGCGGTGTCACTTTGCTCCTAATCTTCTTCCAAACATGACTCTGTCTGACTTTAATGCATCTGATGCATCCTGTAACCTGTTGGAGATGCTCATTTGGTCTTCAAAGCATGTCTAAAGCAGAATTATGCAGCGCTCCTGATGCAGAGAAACTCAGGCAGCGAGGCACTGAATTTATTGATTCCCGTGAGTGAGTCAAAGAATGTAATTCACCAGCATCTGATTGATGAGGAGAGCAAGTTCAAACTGTCCATGAAGTGCAACGCATGCTATTTTTGCTCTTTCCCAAAACTTTGGTATGGTTAAGCAGTTTGACTTAAGACCAGCAGAGGATTCTTATGGTTATGCAATAATAATATTATTATTATAATAATAATAATAATAATAATAATAATTATATTATTATTATTATTAGTAGTAGTAGTAGTAGTAGTAGTAGTATTGGCTCTTTGACAAATTGCTTTTGTTCCTCTTTTGTCAGTCAAGTCTAAATGCATAAATGCAATGAAAATGTATTAATAATAATAATATTGACAACAATAATAAATAATGATAGTACAAATATAAAATATATTATAGTAAATTGCATGTATAAAAGTATAAATGTAGCACTAATAATTTTATTGCAAGCATTTTATTATAAAAAATATATAATATTTGATAATATTATTAATAATAATGAATATTAATTATTATTTCTATATTTTATTGTAATATGATTAATTATAATAAAATAGATAAATAATTAATATGTATTATTATTATTATTTATATTATCAAATATTATTATATATGTTTGTACATTGCATTTGTATCTATATATTGTATTTAAAATATAATAATAATAAAAATAATAATAATGATAAAAATAATAATAATTATTATTATTATTATTATTATTATTATTATTATTTTATCTGTTATTATTATTATTCTTTATATAATAATATTAATTGTATTTCATTATTGTAAATTATTGGTTGGGTTTTATGCGTTTATCTGACTATTTGGTTTGAATGTTTTCAGCATTGTTACTGCAACATTATTAGATTCATTGGCACTCCTACAGTATAATAGGAAACTAGTGTGATGCTCCAAGAAAAAAAAAAAAAAAAAAGAAAGTC
>NW_015640468.1:2880499-2887278 GCF_001515625.1 Sinocyclocheilus rhinocerous
TGTGTGTGTGTTATGCCATACTAGCTTAGGAAACCCTTCTTATTATCACCGACTCCATGACAACCTCTCACAGGCACATAAGAGCCACAGGCAGGGAGGGAAAAAAATAGGAGGTTAATGATCAGATGGAGTCAGTGACTCACAGTGGTTAAAGATGGAGACCCACAATCTCTAACATCAATGATTCCTGTTACATTTATATTATATTCCAACACTTTAAACAGTGTCAAGAACTCTTTAAAGAGCTGATTCATTTGTGGAGCACAGTGTTGTACCCTCCCAGTAAAGTATGCCAAATCTCATCAGTTTGCTGCATTGTTCACAATGTGACACTTTGAAGACATGGGGCGTGTTTCCGTTGTTTCCTGATTTGCATAATTCCTTTATAATTCTGCAGACCTGCATGTGCAAATAAACGGTGCTGAAATTCTAGAAAGCAGAAAGTTTTCTATTAAATTGCTGCGTGAAATCTCCTTCCAGAATCTTTTTATTGAATACAGTGATTCATTTGAACATTTCCATTAATTATTTCCTATGTCTTTGCACATTTTTAATGAGGTCAGTTCTGCCTCTCTTTCCTAGACAATTCCCAGAGTCTCCGGCCTCCAGTTCTACTAAAAAGAACATCGTCAGGCCAGACTACAAACACCAAATCTACAACTTCTACACCAAATCAGGTCAGTCCTCCTGTAACTATTATCTCAAAAGTTCAACATTAATTTTATCTAGTGTAGCAAACGTTTACAGCATCTCTACACAACCTTCTGTGAAATTGACTCTAGAGACATCCCTAAGATTATTGTTAACACTTCAAATGGCAGAAAATGACACAGTCACACCAATGACGTGTGCACTCCTATGCAAACATTAGGAGAATGAGATTTGTGTGCTTCAGGAAATCCCATAGACCACCTCGCCCTGCAGACCTGTCTTTCAGGTCCAAAATATAACTTGAGATTGTGATGTGAAGGTATGCTTGTGTGCTTTTTTTCTGGCTGGAGAGAGACACCATGTGGTGAGAATGAGGTAATCTGTAGCATAGAGGAAGAAATCATACTGTATTGAGGTACATCCAGGTCCAAAACTGACATTTGGTCACACCTGCTAACAGCGAGTGAATTTAGAAAAATTTACCTGTTATAAATATATTTTATGTGCTTTTTTGAGATACATTGATATACATATGCATGTCCTTATCATGTTTTTTTTTTTTTTTGGTGATACAGGTACAGGCCATATACTGTATCACTAGTCTTGGCCTGTGAATCTGCACATGCAATCATGATTTTATTCTTCATATTTACATTTTAGTGGCTTAATATGAGGAATATTCCAAATGTGTTGTGACATGGAGAGGTAGAGTAGAAAAATGTTAGAATATGTGCAAGTTGCTACAGTTTTTTTTTTCTTTCTTATTTTTTTTTACTGTGTCCCTTCTAGATAAAAAAAAATACAGAATAATTTAACTTGAGTTTAACGCTCATGTTTGTTTGTTTGTTCTGTATATTCATTAATTGCATTAATACCTCTTTGGTATTAACAGCCTTATAGAGCCTTCAGTAAGTCATGTATATATTGTATGCATACTGTAATTGATTGATTATAGGCACGTTGATCATATCAAGGCTTCAGTGGTTAAAATAAGTGACTGACACATTAAACTCTGCCACTTGCCTTTGCAGTGGTTAAAGTAACAGCAGATTGACTTGTTCTCGAGTGAGGCCAAAGAGAAAGGAGAGGTTCTAACAGCACGAGGGCTGATGCATTCTGCTTCCCTGTCGCCATGGTAATGCCATTTGACTGACAGGCAGACACCAATCATCACTCTGTCACCACAAGTAGTGTGTTCTATTGATCCTCCTTTAGCAACTTCTCTGTAACCATCTGGAACTGTGTTCACAGGCGAGCTTAGCAGTATGTGGTCTAGTTATACAGTGGATATTTTGATATTTTTATTGATGGAGATAGTAGAGAGGAAATGTGTACACAAACTGCTATGCCACAATGTATAATGTTGTCTTGAATAAGATGTAATTATACTATAATTTATTTATAATCATATTTATAATTATATAATAATAATAATAATAATAAACACACACACACATATTTAATAATTATTATATAAATTAGCATGCACACATACCTTATAAGATATAATTATAATATAATTAATTAATATAGAGAGACCCCCTCATGATTGTAAAGTGCTTTGGGTGTACAGCAATACACAATAAAGCGCTATATAAATGCCTCATTCATATTTCTATAAATATGTATAATAATATTAAAGGGGTCCTATTATGCTCTTTTACAAAGTCTTGATTTTGTTTTGGGGGTGTACTAGAACATGCTTTCATGCTTGGTGGTTCGAAAAACGCATTATTTTTCACATAAAGCACACAATAGCAAATTGGGGTTATAATGCTCAGGGACAGAGTTAAAAAATAAATTGCAACCACTGTTTCCTGACATCATCCGCTTTCGGAAGCCCAAACAAAGACGTTTGAGCACGGAGGTGAAAAAAACAGCGTTTCACGCGGTCGCGCATCGGACGAAAGTGCAGCGTCGCGTCGCGCCACATCTTTAAAATTCAAATACTTTATTTTCTATGAGTGTAGGCACACAGGCGGCGTTTGAGATTTGTAACTTTCTAGATCTTTTTTATGCCCAAACATACACACTACACACTGACTAAAATTTTAAAAGTGAAAAAGCATAATAGGACCCCTTTAATAATGATTATTATTATTATTTAGAATTTTATTAGAATTTCTTCATGAATTATGACTTGAAAAACAAGTGTGGGGTTTTGAACAGACAGCTGGATTTACCTTGATCACTGGGAACTAATTAATAATAATAATGAATTTATTTAATTTAATTATGCATCTATTTTTACTTAAAATACATGTAGGATTATTATTATTAATAACATTATTATTAGAGACTTTATTGATTTTCTTCCTGAATTGAGTTGAGGAAGTGTGGGGTTTCGAACAGACAGATGGATTTACCTTAATCGTTGGGGACTCCGTGCACATGCACATGTGCATGTATGTATGTGCGCAGATGTTGATAGTTGGCCAGGTTCGAGCTGGGCTAAAACCATGTGCGCTCACATCATCCACGAGCTCTGTCAGGCTCGTAGCACCAGCTCCTTCAGGATTGATGAATTGCCTGCTTTCTTGATTAAACCTTCCGTCACTTCCCAACAAAACACACACATGCAAAAAAAAAAAAAAGACCAGCACATTAAAGACTAGCCCAGCGCAGGAGACCCAACATGTCTGGAAATCTGTCATCGTCAGCCACATTATGTGCAGATTTGAGGTACTGGTGCTTTGACATTTATTTGCAGAGTATTACAAACTAATTCAGATAGAATTAGACAATAGACAATAGATTTGGCAACCTTCATTCACTTGACAATCCACGCTCATTTTAACAAGTTGAGTATTTCTAAACTTCTCAACCTCTTACTTTGTTTCACCACTGCCTCTTTGAAGCTGAGCAGATTTTTGGTGTCATTTATTTTTCATTTAGCTTGATGGCTTGAAGGAAATATTTCCTAATTAGCGAAGGAATCAGTGTGAAAAAGAGTCTGTTTGCAACATCTGTGAGGTGATGGATTTGAATACATTCTTTTTTGGGAGTATTAATGATGTAACATTTAGTCTATTAGAAAAGAGTGTCATATGAGCTGTGATTTATCTAAATATTTTTTGTGAAGAGGACATCATATTGATAATGTATTTTATAAGTATTATATGTGGTTAGAAGCTTGACTTCTTGTCATTTTCATTTTCGTCTTTGTCTATAAAAAACAGGGAACAGATACTCATAATAACACAGATATTCAATATCCCCTATGTAACTTACATTAACATATCTATTGCATTAATCGAGAAAAGGACGACAATGCCTTTATTAAAGATAATATAATAGCGATCAATTATTCCTTCGTGGATTAAAGGAAGATCAATTAAGAGGTGACTGGAGAGAGAGAAAGAGAGAAAGAGAGAGAGAGAGAGAGAGAGAGAGAGTTAAAAATTCAGAGATGTTTCAGTATTGCCTTAAGTTTGTAAAATATCAGAGCGAGTGACAATGATTTTTGATTTTCCGGAACTGATATTAGTCCCCTTATTAAAGTATGTGCATCTGCTGTTAATTTGCTCCAAATAATTGGAGAATGCAACAGAGCTTTCCAATTAAAGCACCACTTTACGCACTTTAATAATACCCCCATAATATTAGAGCTTATGAAATGACAGGTGAGCTGGTGTATGAATAAAACATAAAGGCTCGTAATAAGAGACAGGAAAAAAAATGGCAGACAGTTGTTGGGGGTTTTTTAAAATGCTTGACTTAATTTGCATATATTAATCTCTTCTTTTCAGCCTTATCGAATATTCGTGCGTATTTGAAGTTAAAATAGTGATGACAGGCCGGGGTACGCTTCATTTTTCCACGGATTTATTGCTCCTATAATTCAGGATCTTTAATAAGCCAATATGACTGATCCTCTGAGTTCTGTGGAATTCCGTTAATTGTTCCAGATGGTGCTCACTGATTATGCAAAATGACTTCACATTTCCCCCCACTTTTTTTTTCTTTTTACCATCCCCGACCACACTGTTTTTTGATTGACTAACACAGAGAAAAAAGATTATTTTTGGGCCAGCACTTTCATTAGGAAGCCTCTCATCAGGTTTCAAACAAAAGTTCCATCTTATCTCCGGCTGCAGACTGCGCCGTGACTAGCGCTCCAGCTAGCGCTTGGCAGTCGAGGGGGATCCCGTAGGCTTTTAATCGTGACTCTAATCTCGTGTAGCCCAGCAGCTCTCTCCACCCGTGTGGCCATATTTTACAATACCAAAACACTTTAGGCTGAAGGATTAGAGAACACGCACTCGGGCTAGCGACACAAAAACTCATCTGCTAAGTGCGGCTGCTCCATGGCTGGATGACTAGCCTTGAGGAGCTAGTTGATTAAAACCCCCCAAAGCTAGGCCACCATTTTTATGCTCCTCCTCTCTCATAGCTGAGGGCCCATTGAAAGTTCACCTTGATTCTGTTTAGCATCAGCTAAATTGCCCTAAATGAATTGTGTATGGATATTTGATGGGTGGCTGTGAGGGGACTAGGGGGGGAATAGACATAGACCAGATTTACAGCTGTGTTTTACTTTCGATGGGTACACGATTTAAGCCGAGCAATTTCGGGTCAATAAAATCGTTCTGAAAGGGAGCCAAGGACTTCAGGTTGGCGACAGGGCATGAAAGACTGCATACAGCTTCTTTTCCAAAAAGCCATTAATGATTTATTCCCGTGGCCTGCGTAGAGGGAGCCTGGGGAAAATGCAGAGGGGGTTTACAACTTGCTTGGCTCGTGTGCATGATAGCAAATACCACTAAACCTATGACTGATGTGTCATCTAAAGTTTTGTTTCTGGATTAATCTGGATTTAAGACTCTACCCTCAGTCTTCCTTTAGGGGGTCTCTTGGTATTACTAGAGTATTGGGACCTAATATGCACATTGTGCAATATGACTGTGTTTACGTACTTTTTTTTGGGGATGCTGGCATTGCAAAATAATTAGAATAATTATTGTCAAAGTACAAATACTTCTACATTTACATTTATAGTTTTACCTATTGCATTTTAATATTGAAGGGTCAACTAAAAACATTTAACTTCTACGCCTAGTTGAAATTAATTAATTTATTAATATTTTATTCATTTGTTTGTTTGTTTAATATATATATATATATATATATATACTATGAATAGAAATGTGCTCTTCTATTATTTTCTAAATGTGTCTGTAATGATAAGGGGGAAGTGGGCCCCCCAAAGGCTGTTTTGAAAGTGTGCCGCCTGCTTTGTCTCAAAATATATTAAGAGACTCATCTATAGCTGTATGAATAGTTTATTCTCTGAAACAATGGCCAAATTCCCACACTAATGCTCTCAGAATAAATGCTAGTCAGCATGCTATTGTATGTGTTGTCAATTTATGAACATCCTTTATTATTTGCAATGGGTCTTAGTTAATTTATTTTTCTGTTATTCAAGATTATACGATAGTTTATAGGCAATAAAGAAAAATCTTCATAAAAAAGTAATAAAATACATGTACTAAGTTTTTAGAAATGTTCTATTTGTATGCATCTCGGGTTTTTATACCATTTTCAAGAAAAGTTGCACTTTAATTTGAAAATGACATGTGGTGTAACCAAGTAAAATAGATAAATAAATAAATAACGTTTTCTTTAGACCTGAAGTAAATGCTTTAGTGCGCATCTTGATCATTATTTTCAAAAAATAAAAAATAAAACCTGTTTTCTGTTTTTAAAATTATAATTTATATGTAATAATTTATAAATGTTCGTTTTTTGGTAGTTGTACCGCATGACATTGTACAACCTAAACTATCTTTGTCAGGGCCGTTTCTAGCCAATTTGACGCCCTAGGCGAAATCCCTATTGCCCCCCCCACCAAAATTATATATATGTAATTCTTTTCAGACACCAGTTACTTGTCACATTCAAATTGTTTGTCATAGTAATGACACTAATTTGTGGAGATTCAGTGCATTGAGTTTCACAAATCTGAATGCATTATTTGTAAATTGACTGTTAAGATAAACATTTTGCACAATTTAGTATCTGTAATATCATTGTGTTGCCACTAGATGCCTGTATAGCCCTATGTAACAATCCCTAGTGGCTAAGACATTGCACATAATTTACACATAAATCACACATAAATAAAT
>NW_015640468.1:2890173-2891889 GCF_001515625.1 Sinocyclocheilus rhinocerous
AAAAAAAAAGTGTTACCTTGCCAAAGCACTGACAGAGCCCACTGATCTAATGGCGTTGTTGAGCGCTCCAGATGCAAACTTTGCATGCAGCAGTCAGGCAGCAATTGACAGCACTCTGATCTAGTGGCATACAGGCATCGTCAGATTGACAGTACTCTAGCCCAATAATGTTGGGGATCCAGTGGGGGCGGCAGTCATATTTCAGGGTGACCGTGCCACTCTTTATCACAACCCTGCTAAAAGTGCCAGTACGTGCGCTCATTGGCGCACCTTCAGCTGGTGGCGCCCTAGGCGACCGCCTAGCTCGCCTATGCCTAGATACGGCCCTGATCTTTGTCATAAAAATGTCAAATTTGTTTGTAAAAATGTTCAAATTTGTTTTGTTTTGTGTTTTGTTGTGGGTTTTTTTGTTTTGTTTTTTTTGTGTGTTTTTGTTTTTTGTTTAGTTTTGTGTCTAAAGTTCCATGCAACATGCACTTTATAGTTCCTAAAATGTAAATCTAGACATATATAATCAATCAGGCTCCTGCTTCCTATCCGTGATCGCCTACACAGTTGCTTTATTCAGGGCTCAGTGTCATACTTGCACTGTTTGTTAGGCCAAACTGCAGCTGTCAAACCTTATGCACATACTCTTATCTCTGAATGACACATCTGAGCTACAGTGTCTATTGAGCCTTATGTCATGGCGAACGTAATGCTACAATGATTAACATAATTAATGAGGAATGGCGGTGCGGCATTGGTAGATTGGTTTAAGGAGATGATGAATGGTCCTATGGCTGCACCAGTGGCTGCCAACGAGGCCTCTCGTGCTGTCATCCCTCCTGCCTGAGTCCTGGCACACATCATTACTCACCAGGCCGAGGTGCCACTTTACATCGCCCTGCAGCCGCCAACACGGAAAACTTAATAACACTCCCCAGCTCTGAGGGGATCTATTGGAGCTGTGTGCCAGTGATTGTCTACTGTAGGGTGCCAGTGAAACTTAAGTGGAGGTATGGGATGCTAGCTCAGCTCAAAATAGCTCTCGCACAGACTGTACAAATACAGTCACTGACCCTGATCGCGTGACCCTTACACCACTTGCTTGCCTTAATTTGCTTCTCTTTCTAGTATGGTTCAAGATCCCTTTCCAAGTCCGCCCTACCTCCTGCTCAAGCATGGTGAGTTAGCATACCCACAGAACCGCTAATTAAGAGGGGATTTGGTGTAATTGTGCCTTCTGCTGCGGCCCATCCGGCACACGCAATTTAGCAGTAGGTCCATTGCCAGCTCTGCCGCTCATGCATGCTCTGGAGAGGCTGAGCTCATTTACTCAGAGTCTCAAAACAACTTCAGTTAACTATGCTAGCATTATAGTACCGCTAGACCTATCACATGCCAGAGCTAGTACTAATCTCTCTAATACACTTGACTAATCCGTAGACCTCTTATCTTAGGAGGTTTTAACACTTGGTTCAATTGCTTGGTCCAAACCGAAATTTGATTCCATCCATACCCCTGCTTTTATATATACAATGTTTTTGTTTGTTTGTTGTTGTTTTCATTACTCAGTTATTGTATTTATTTATAATACTTGCTATCTGTAGACAATTTATTCAGAGATAAGCAACTATGAGAAATGCATTATTCTTTTTTTTTTGTTAACAACTATTTATTGAATTTACTTCTGGGAATAGTAATATATTCTTTATCTCCCCCATTAAACATAAA
>NW_015640468.1:2893909-2905317 GCF_001515625.1 Sinocyclocheilus rhinocerous
CTGGTAGACTCAAATAAATAAATAAATAAATAACAATCATAAAAATAAAAATATGTATATATAAAAAATAAATAAATAAATAGTAATAATACAAATTAATTAATTAATAATAATAGATAAATAAATAGCAATAAAATAATTTTTACAAAGATTTTAGAAAAGCTGACACAACATTAAAAGCTGAATGCCATAAATTTACAGTTTTCACATTAGATCCATGTATACGAGAAATTGAGAGTTCCATCGAGATAATGTCCAACAAATACACAGTCCAGGTTCGTCTGTCCATTGAGGAGGGAAAAATGCATTATTCTATAACAATCAGTATGCCCCGGCTGTCACAATATCAGATTTTTCAAAGTATACAGCGTCAATAGCTAAGTTAAGATAGATTGTGTTCATACTAACTGTGCACTATACTGGCGTTCACATGAAACATACTCAAATAGACTGGGGTCACTTTCACATCAATGACATGATTCAAACTCTTTAACCTCAAAACCTTTAATATAAAAGCATCAATTAGTGTTTAGTATTTCTCTCTGTGATTATGCACATTTGTGTCATTACATGGAGAAAAAAATATAGAGATTATTTGTATCTAGAGGTCACGTATCTTGACCTCTCTTACTGAATAAAACGGGTGATAGGTGCTGGAATTACATTACATTACAGCATTGCTGAAGTGTGTGCTTGATGCCAGGCATCCACTGGAGCATTTGGCTCCTCTTTCACTCTGAAAGACAGATAGATCAGTGCCCAGTGGGTGATGCCTGATACCAGATTTCAAGGGCCACTTGTCAACCAGATGGAAAAATAACAATTATCTGCTAAATAAACTTAATACATCTCTCCTGCCCCCTTATCTCTCTGGTCTCGCCCCCTCACTCTTTCACTTTTTATGCATTTAAAGGTTTGTCCAAAATCACAATACTGTCATCATTTACTCATGTCATTCCAAACCTGTTGGACTTTCAGAATATCACAAAAGGTGAGTTTTTGATAGATATATTGGCCATTCTTTTCTTTATAATCAAAGTGAATGTGAACATGGATAGGTCAGCCAGAAATGAAAATTGTGTCATGATTTACTTACCCTCACGTTGTTCCAAACCTGTATGAATTTCTTTCTTCTGTTGAACACAAAAGAAGATATTTGTAAGTGTGTAGTTAACCAGTTGCTGGTAGCCATTGGGTTCCACATACTGTGGAAGTCAATGGCTACCAGCAACTTTTTGCTTACAAACATTCTTCAAAATATCTTATTTTGTGTTCAACAGAAAAAATGAAACTCATACAGGTTTGGAGTGACATGACGGTGAGTAAATTATGACAGAATTTTCATTTTTGGGTGAACTATCCCTTTAACTAATTGAAATATTTAGTCACAAGAGTTAACAGACCAGTGGAATGGAATATATCTGTGAATAAGATAAACTTTAACTAACTAATCACAAATATTATAAGTTTTGAAGACTAATACAGGACTATAGTGTCATTTTGTGTCCTTTTTGAACATTGAGACCTCACACCCCATTTGTTGTAATAGCATGGAAAAAAGCAACCAGTACATTTATTTAAAATGGGTTTCACCAAAGAAAGAAACTCATACAGGTTTGGAAAGACATGGATGAGAATATGTAATGACAGATTTGTAGTTTTTGTCCAAAATAGTCCATTAAAATTTAGTGTTGCTGCATTTCTCTGAATTCATTTCAATTACCTACATTTCATTTAGGTTTTCTGTTCTGCCAGTTCTGGCGCCATGTTGCTTTAAAGCGAAATATCAGTTCTTCTCACTTTAATCTTTTCTGCATTAGTGCGATGCACAATGATACAAAGTTTAGACGGAAAACGTATAAAAGACAAAAATCTAACAAAAGCAGGAGGAATGGCAAGGGCCATGACAGAGTCATTAAAAGGTGCTGAAAATAGCAGTGAGCCATCATCTGTTCTCATAGCACGGGTCAGGAGCGCTGACACTTCCAAAACTCCTCCTGTCAGGGCAGGGGGGCCATTTGTATTCTCTCTCATTAGGCAATTTGACTAATGACCAGGCTGGGCTTTGGAGGGGCTCGGGCAGACCTCCTCGCCCAGGCTCTGGCTTCACCAGGCAGCAGCCTCTATTGGAATGGCACAGATGGCAAACCCGGGTGACAAAATAAACGACAATATGTCTCTGAGATGTCTTCAGGCAGCGGGCACAATTTTTCTTTAAAAGCAAGAAGGTTTGTCGCTGTTAGACAGTCTGTGTGCTGAGAGAGCTGTTGGGAATTCCCTAGGGTTAAAGCAACCCATCCAACCCACTGATCCAATCTGCAGTCCACACCCACTGGGTAACCCTCTCTTCCGATCAACTTCTCCAGATTTCACATCTATTTGCACTATTGTCCTTTATGCATGGCCTGCTGCTGCTGCAGTGACCCAGACCCAGTCTGCTGTTGCTCTCTTGCGGTTTGGCTGGATGTTGTCAGTGTGAGCTGGTAAAAAGGAAAGGGAAGGTCTGAATAGCTGTATGGAAAGAACATTAATTACTTATATAGCCTGAAAGTAGAATAATGTAGAATAATGTTGGGTACTCACTACTTTTGAGTAGTTGAGTACTCACAACTTTTCTGATGTTTGGGGATTTTTAAGTGTTTTTGAAAGAAGTCTAAGTGTCTATTGTAAAATAGTATTATTATAATTTAAAGTAACTGTTTTCTGTTTTAATTTAATTGAAAATGTAATTTATTTCTTTAATGGCAAAGCTGAATTTTCAGCAGCCATTACTCCAATATTCAGTGTCACATGATCCTTCAGAAATCATTCTAATATGTTGATTTGGTGCTCAAGAAACATTTATCAAAATCATCATCATCATCATCATCATCATTATTATTATTATTATTATTATTATTATTAATGTTAAAAACAGTTGTGCTGCTTAATATTTTATATGATTCTTTTATGAATAGAAAGATGGAAAAACATATTTATTTGAAATATAATTATTTTGGTACATCAAGCATGTCTGTAACTGTTACTTTTCATCAATTAAATGTGTCCTTGTACAAAAAAAAAAAAAAAAACAACTTTTAAATACTCGAGTGTACTAAATTTAGACACAGTTATGCATTTTTGGTTTTAGGGTCTTTTCCTCTCCTCATCAAACTTCATGTTTTGCCATATTATGACATAAAATCTGAGGAACAAATTAAATGAAATATGAGCTGGCTTGCTACTTTGAACTGTTACAAAATGTCTGTTTTAGTCTGTGTAGCCTAAATAATTATTTCAAATTCACTGCATTTCTCTTTCTCATCACTTTTTTTCCCTCCTCCTCTGGGGAAGAAATATTTTTTTGTTTCATGAACTGTGCTGTACTGGCTGACCGAGTCTTCCATCTGTCAGTCTTTTAGCATTAGCCTAGGTATAAATCTGATGTGTGTGCGCGCCGGTGTGGCGAGCGTGGCTGGCGAAAGTCCTATGTGACAGTGCATCCAACAATGGAAGTGTGAAAGATTAGAGCTCATAGCAGCATGTAAGGGAAGTCTTCTCTGCCTGCAGCAGCCATCCGTCAGGGCTCGAGGACTGTGGGGATGACAATGCCGAAATTTTTCACAACACCTGACACAGCTATTAATAAGGCAATGATCCTCATAGCCACACTCATACTCACTTCAGCACACCCTCATCATTCACTCACTCTAACCGATCCTGGTGCTGAACCCATCACTCTAATCAGCAATTAATGTCATGATAGTACCTGTCCACCAGGTCTAACCACGTGTCAAGTATTGGCAGACTGAATATCCCTATTGTAGTATTTGTTTTGAATAAACAGATAGTATGCAGCATTGAACTGCAAATCTGTGTCCATGAACCCTGTAAAGATCAATGTGCTCTGTACTTACAAGATGTTTTGGTCACATCCAGATCCTGTAGCTCAACTGGTAGAGCATTGTTCTTGTAATATATATATATATATATATATATTTGGTCTGTCAAATCGATTAATCGTGATTAATCACATCCAAAATAAAAGTTTGTGTTTACATAATATATGTGCGTGTACATATGTGTGTGTATATACACAGCACACACATATATATTATGTAAACACAAACTTTTATTTTGGATGTGATTAATCGCGATTAATTGATTTGGCAGCCCTTATGTGTGTGTGTGTGTGTGTGTGTGTACATAATAAATACCAATCTTTAATACCTGTCAATTGAATAATACCAATAATCAATACCCATCTTTAATACCTGTCAACTGAATTATGATGGTTTCATAGTCTTTGCAGACAAAATCTACCTTGTAAAATGCATGTGAGCTGGTAATGTAATTTCGATATGAGTTGTAATTTTGATATTTTTATAATTATTTCTTATAATTTTGTTTAGTTTGGTTCATAGTTTTACCAGGATTATGGCATTTAACGTAACCTGTGTTAGCATCTGTCTAATTTGAGTTTCTATCAAGTGACCGATGAATTTTTTACAGCCTTAGACACTTTCCTCACCATTGACAGAATGTTCCATCATTTATGAGACAACGCTTCATTCCTTTCTTCTGTGGAACACTAAAGCTGATTTTTAGCTGAACCCAGGGTTCTTGGTGACTCATAATATACAAGTCAATGGGTGCCTTCACTTTGAGAGTCAAAAAAGCAGATACAGAAAACATACAATTAATACCCACAGCTCCTGACAATATATTATGAAGGTCTTATGAAGTGAAACAACTGATCTGTGCAATAAAGTAGATTTTATTTACAACATTATTACTTGTAATCCATAGCCTCTTAAAGTGATGGAACCCGCTAACTTGTATATGAACCACCAAGGCCCATGGATTCAGCTAAAAATCATCTTCAGTGTTCTACTGAAGAAAGTAAGTGATCTACATCTTAGATGGCCTGAGGGTTAGTAAATTAACAGCAAATTGTTATATTTGGGTGAACTGTTCCTTTAACAACAAAAAATATAGGAAGCGTTTTTTTGTTTGTTTTTTTTTCTTCCATTTGATAAGATAATAAGCCCAAGTCTGTTGCTATACATGCTAACTATGCACAATGATATTATTGTTTGTGTTTTATTATTTGCATTTAGCCCCGCTGTCTGTGACCTGCGAAACATTTTTGGGTCACAGGCCACCAGTTCAAACATCAACTACTGTTTTAAATGCTTTACAACTACTTGGAGCACAAAGTCCCAGTGTTCCATAATATGATCTCACCCAATAATTTTAATTTACTTCAAATTTATTTCCTGAACACTTCAAGCTTCAAGCTGCTTCCATAATCTCAGTTATGCTCTTCCAGAGAAGTGTATATATCAGGCTGTCTGTGGTCTAACCTATTTGAGTAGAATCTGCCAGGCACCATACTTTACCTTTACGACTTCAGTCCAGGCAACAGCAGTCTGGACAAACATTACCTTAACACTCCTCCCCAACGTGACCCCAAACTCACATCTATTATTCTCTCCTCTCAATCGCCCCCAAATGTTTCCCATCAGGCCATGAGCCTGTGCAAAAAGCGTGTACATGTATGTGTGTGTTAGTGTGGGGCACCCAGTATGAATGGCAGGCGAATACTAAGTGCAGTCTGATTGAAAAGGTAATGTTTGAACAATAAAAGGGAATGCTCCGGCCTTCATCCATTTGACGCATGCCGATTCATCAGCCTTGCTCTCTTTCCTCATGCTGTTGTTCAGCGAAGCTTTAGCACATGTTTATTCACTTATTTTTATGGACCGAAACATGTTGTTATCCTCTTTTCAATTACCCGAGCCCTGCTGGTGAAATGACCTCTTGAAGCTCTTTGTTGTTCAATAGTCCATTCTAGAGCCGAGTGATACATTCCCCGAGGCCTGTCTAATGGCCGTAAAGGTAGTATCCAAAATGGTGTTAAAAAAAATATTCGTAGGGAAGCCCAAGAAGCTGTTTGATTAGGTTGTTAATGGCTGTGGTGAAGTGGTTTAACCTTTTATATCATTCTCTCGATTTTTAGAGCTTGTACAGTATAAGTAGGAAATATGCATTAAAAAAAGTACATGATACAACCATGGCAACAACATGGCTTCTTTTTGATACAATGATACCATGTTAATACATGTTTTTCCCCTGAAATACCATGTAAAGTCTATGCTGTGAGAGAAGAAAAGGACAATTAGCAGTCTGGACAAACATTACCTTAACACTCCTCCCCAACGTGACCCCAAACTCACATCTATTATTCTCTCCTCTCAATCGCCCCCAAATGTTTCCCATCAGGCCATGAGCCTGTGCAAAAAGCGTGTACATGTATGTGTGTGTTAGTGTGGGGCACCCAGTATGAATGGCAGGCGAATACTAAGTGCAGTCTGATTGAAAAGGTAATGTTTGAACAATAAAAGGGAACGCTCCGGCCTTCAAGTCACGCCTTCATCCATTTGACGCATGCCGATTCATCAGCCTTGCTCTCTTTCCTCATGCTGTTGTTCAGCGAAGCTTTAGCACATGTTTATTCACTTATTTTTATGGACCGAAACATGTTGTTATCCTCTTTTCAATTACCCGAGCCCTGCTGGTGAAATGACCTCTTGAAGCTCTTTGTTGTTCAATAGTCCATTCTAGAGCCGAGTGATACATTCCCCGAGGCCTGTCTAATGGCCGTAAAGGTAGTATCCAAAATGGTGTTAAAAAAAATATTCGTAGGGAAGCCCAAGAAGCTGTTTGATTAGGTTGTTAATGGCTGTGGTGAAGTGGTTTAACCTTTTATATCATTCTCTCGATTTTTAGAGCTTGTACAGTATAAGTAGGAAATATGCATTAAAAAAAGTACATGATACAACCATGGCAACAACATGGCTTCTTTTTGATACAATGATACCATGTTAATACATGTTTTTCCCCTGAAATACCATGTAAAGTCTATGCTGTGAGAGAAGAAAAGGACAATTTAAAAAAATCTAGTTTAAAATGTTTGTATTTATGTTGGTTTTATGTAGTTAAAAAAACAACTTTTTTATACCATTTTCAAGATTTACAATCATCTAACCTTGCCTTGTCATAAAAAGATTCATTCATTCATTCATTCATTCATTTATGTTGGTTGGTTGATTGTACATGGCTTTGATTTTGGGGATTTTTTTTTCATTTAGTAATAATTATTGTAGTGGTTTTGTTATTTGTCTAATTATAATAAATTATGCCAATTATGCCAAACTACTTGTGTTGTTTTTTCGTCACAGATTTAATTCTTTTTTTCTGTATTATATCACCCTGACATTTTGACTTTATGAACCCCCCACCCCACATATCAAAATATCAAAATTAATTTTATGAAATCAAAACCATGCCCATCATTTAACAGGTTATTTTATGTATTTTTGAATAAATTAATTTTTTTTAAAAATGCATTGACCCAAATACTTTAGTAAGTGAATTATACAGTACCAACCTCTATAAGAGAGGATCTCTTTGCCAGGACGTGCTGAGTTCATGATGACAGTGTCATCATTTATAACATGTTCACCTTTTTCCCCAAGGCATCTTGTATGTTCAAATATTCATTAAGTATACTGGACATGCTGTGGAAGAGTTGAGGACAAAGAAGTATTCAGCTTTTGCCAAGGTAATGAAACCGTATGACAGTTTAAGATATTCTTTCCACCTTCAGCAGCAAAAGTTACACCATCGACCTCCAGGTAACTTATGAGAAGAGGTCCTCCGGTTTCCTCCCATTCCAGCAGATCCCATGCATGCTTGCTAATATATAGCGCTGCTGTTAGATGCCATACTCAACATGTTTTCCATGAGCAAAGTTGGGCACTTTCTGATTTTTTTTTTGGACATTTTTCTTCAGTTCAGTCAATGGGAGCTATTGTGCGCTCGTGTCACCCTGTGTTAATTTGGGCTCTAATGTATTTGATAAACAAAGGGGCGCTCTTTAGCCTGACAGTCGTGACACCCTGATTCTTGCGTGGGCGCCGTGTAGCGCAGGGTTACGCCGTTAATAACCCACTGGCAGCCATCAAAGGCGCTTTAACCATGATCATTATGATAAAGGGCATACACTTAATTACAGGCCTGCTTAATTATAGCTCTGTTGAAGCTCGTTTGTTTGGTAGAATGCTAATTATACCACCGCACTCTTGGCAAGTCCTCTTTCAATCCACCTCTCTCTTTCTTTCTCGCTCTCGCTTTCTCTCAGAGAGCCGAACACTCTGGCTCATTTTCATGCAAATTGATATCCGGCGAATGTTTTGTCTCTCTCTTTCCCCTTTTTCTTTCGACGTGTGCGAGTGGGGCTTTGTTTTTGGAGTCAAACGTCTCCCTGACAAGACAGGATCAGGAATAATCAAGAGTAATTAACAGGGAAAGAGGGAGGAGAGCGAGTGGGGGGCCCTCAAATACAGTGGAGGATAAAAAGGGCTTTCATCTCGCTTTGTCTGAGTGGGTTTCCGAGGGGATTTGGGAACTTTCAGTGTTCTACTATTTTCGACCATTAGATTAAGTCATATGCATTTTCAGAACATAAAGAACAGAACTTAATATTGAAGGTGTTTGTTTGGAATATTACTTTAATATTTTAATATTTATTTTTATGATTTATTTATTTTTATATTGTATTTTATTACGCTGATCTCTGATTGGTCAGTAGTGGAGTTGTCAGTGCTGGCAACCAGTTTCCTGCACTTTACTAGTTTCATGTTTCTCTTATGATTTCACACTCTTTTTGTTCTCTAATAAAAAATTCAGTTCAAATGTTTAATGTCCATTTATTTACATTTTAATGTGATAATATGCAGCTAGGAGGTCTTTTTTTTTTCAGATCCCTTCAGGATCTGGCTTGTAAGTCATTATCACTTCATTATCACTTATATATTTTTCTCTCTTTCCAGCTATGCATGATATACCCTTTATGATCTCCAAAAAAATCTATAACCACAACCAGAGTTGAAGTAAGTGCTTCTTAAAAATAATAAATAAATAAAATACTAATAATATTTATTATTATTATTATTATTATTATTTATTTATTATAATAATCAGGTGACCCTTTACCTTTAGGTTATATTAGTTAATGCTGCATTAACTATGCATTAGATAACATTAACAATATATTTGTTACAGAATTTATTAATATTTGTTAACATTAGTTATTAAAATATATAATATATAATACATAACTTACAGTTATAATGTATAACTATAATAAAATATATCACATAATATATATACAGTATATATATGTTCATTGTTATTTCATGTTATCTCAGGTCCTTTAAATAATATTAATATATAAAATGTTTAATTTTAATAATGTATTAGTTAATGTTGAAATTAACAGAGATTAATAATTGCTTATTTAGTGTTTTTCATTGTTAGTTCATTAACTAATATAACTTAACAAAATGGAACCTTATTGTACAGTGTTATACATTTTTCAAACAAGTTTTCCCAAACACTTCCCCAGTCTTTCATTGGTTGGACAAACAGAAAGTCCCGCCCCATTGGTTGAGCCAGTGTCGCTATGTAAGGCTGACCCTGATGCTCAAATAGACCTGTCACTGTGCTACTTGATGCAACCAAACTTTTTCTAGACCCCCATCCCACCCAGATGTTGAGCTGTGATGTGGAGTCAGTGGTGCACAAGCCTTTAGCACTACTGTAATGGATCTGCGGCTGATGAATGCATGCAGCCAGGCAGAGCTGGCTCATGGAGGGCCATTTGGCCCCTGTCACAAGAGCTCTGTTCTTATTGTCAGAGAGACAATGAGAGCGAGAGAGAGGATTAAAAATCTTAAGCATGCTTACTTAACCATGGGCACAACCATAATGTCTCCTGTCTGTTTTCATATGTCTTTTTTTTTTTCCAGATAGAGTCAGTCCTTTTCTTGAAAATTACCATCAAATCACCACAAGAGATTGAGGAGGAAGTAAGTTCAAATATGCTCAGGTAGACTTAAGGTGCTCAGGTAGGCCCTGAGAGTATGGTTTACATACATATGCAGACGTTATTTTATATTGTTTTACACTGGGAAAAAAAGTGATTTGAAGTAATTTTCACTCAGAAATTGCTAGTAAATTTCACAAATAATTTATAAAATAACAAAGTTACAAAGGATAAATAACACATTGAATTAAGCATGAAATTTTGAGGTAGAAAGGCAGAAATAGTATTTTCTTGTAAAACATACTCCAATAATATTTGTTTTTATCTACAACTTTGAAAAATATTTTTTTTTGTGTATGTGTACGTGTGTTGAAAGGCTTATCTATATGTGGTCTCAGTTGTTTGATGCCATAATCAGCAGCTTATCTGCTAATATTTACCAATATGATTTTTAATTTATATATATATATATATATATATATATATATGATGATGAATAAATGTATATTATTATTATTATACATTTATTCATCATTTTAAAATATAGATTTTAGGTAATTTTCCAATTAATTTCCTCTTCAGTAAGTGAGCTCAAAATTGCCTGGATAATTATGTTGAGAGACTAGGCAGCTACAATGAAGTAACAAAAAAGTTTCATTATTATTATTGTTAAAAATTGTTAATTATATTGATAATAATAGTAATAGCAGTAATGCAATAAAAATGTTGTGTAAGGAGGCAGTAGTGCAAGTCAGTTCATGGCCTGACATTTTTGTTAAAAACAAAAGAAAATGAACTTAGCCACACAAAAGACTGATAATGGCTTTCATTTCATTACAAGTCATTATTGAATATCTGGAATAAATTATGTGAAAACAACAGGATTTTGTTTTATAATGGCAGTTTCTCTTTGTTTAGTTATACATATTTACTATCACGCTGACCCCCCTTCCCATCAACACTTTTCATGGCGCAACTCTCCTCGAAGCAACCTGTGATTAGAAGCAGCAGACCTAGCACGAGGGGAGGGGGGATTCATTAATTACAGCCTAACGCAGGCTCCGCAGATGAAGTAAAGCAGAGATAGTGTAACTGCACTGGGTTTAGTGAGGTGGGCGACAGCACAAGATTAATGGAGAAGCGAGGGCTGACGGCGACGGAGTCGGAGCGCTGCCCTGATAATTAGAATCAGTGTGAGAGCATCCACAGCTATTGTTCTTCAGCCGCATCTTCGACCTGGAATGTGATTTCCCTGCCACCCTGTCAAAAATGCAAGCCGGGATGCTCTTGCTCTGAATCAGTCACTATTGGTCATATATTGCTTGTGTATGATCCTCTGACATGAACCAAAAAAAAAAGCACAAAAAAGGACAAAAGGATGTAAATTTTAAGATTTTTTAAAGGACAAGTTATATTTATTGTTATTATGAATAGTATGATTATTATTAATAGTAGTAGTATTTATTTGTATTTTTTTTTGCATTAAATATATATATATATATATATATATATATATATACAGTATCTCACAGAAGTG
>NW_015640468.1:2905845-2906802 GCF_001515625.1 Sinocyclocheilus rhinocerous
TATCAAGTCACCTTTATTTATATAGCGCTTTATACAATACAGATTGTGTTATTGCAGCTTTACAGAGTTAAACAGGAAAAATGTGTGCTGATAATGCAAGAGGACAATAGAAATCAGTTCCAGCTCAGTTCAGTTCTCTTCCAATAGTGTCTGTCGTCAACACTGTTGCCAGAAATATATATATACATACATACAGTTGTATTGTTATTATTTTTAATTTATAAAGACTTTCTGTATTATGCTTATCTACTGTTACACTCAATAATATTTTTTGCAGTTAATTTGTATATAATTGTGAGTGTGTGTGTGTGTGTGTGTGTGTGTGTGTGTGTTTATAGTTATATAATTAATTTTTTTTACTTCATAAAGAGTTTCTGTGTCGGTTTTTACCTAGTGTTACGTTAAATAATATATCTATGTTAATGTAATTATTTTGTAGTGCTGTTTGTAATCACATACTGTAATTGCTATTATAGTAATTAATTTGATCAATATGTAATGAGCATAACATGGATGCTTTAATGTAAAGTGTTACTGAAATCTCAGTTTTAAGTGAGCGTATAATATAATTCAGTTGCATTTACAATCCGGGAGCTGAATACATATTTCCAGTAGGAATCGGCACGTATTCCTTCATTAGTCTCTGGATGATAACTTCTCTGCTCAGGGCCTTGACGCACATCGTAATTGACTGATTGCTAATTCTATTAAAAACACATTCATTAAAAAGAGGCATTTTGTGACATTAAACATATGCACATGTGATTGCGGAAAAGCGTCGTAATCGCAATCGGGTCCGTCGATAAGACTGCTCCCTAACAAGCATCACTTGTGTACACAATATGTGATTTCATGCATGTATGAAATTGTGACACTTTAAACCGGACAAGACCTATCACATGCTATAATGTATTTCCAACAGGTGTGTGTGTGTGTGTGTGTGTGTGTGTGTGTGTG
>NW_015640468.1:2915865-2916877 GCF_001515625.1 Sinocyclocheilus rhinocerous
TATCAAGTCACCTTTATTTATATAGCGCTTTATACAATACAGATTGTGTTATTGCAGCTTTACAGAGTTAAACAGGAAAAATGTGTGCTGATAATGCAAGAGGACAATAGAAATCAGTTCCAGCTCAGTTCAGTTCTCTTCCAATAGTGTCTGTCGTCAACACTGTTGCCAGAAATATATATATACATACATACAGTTGTATTGTTATTATTTTTAATTTATAAAGACTTTCTGTATTATGCTTATCTACTGTTACACTCAATAATATTTTTTGCAGTTAATTTGTATATAATTGTGAGTGTGTGTGTGTGTGTGTGTGTGTGTGTGTGTGTGTTTATAGTTATATCATTAATTTTTTTTACTTCATAAAGAGTTTCTGTGTCGGTTTTTACCTAGTGTTACGTTAAATAATATATCTATGTTAATGTAATTATTTTGTAGTGCTGTTTGTAATCACATACTGTAATTGCTATTATAGTAATTAATTTGATCAATATGTAATGAGCATAACATGGATGCTTTAATGTAAAGTGTTACTGAAATCTCAGTTTTAAGTGAGCGTATAATATAATTCAGTTGCATTTACAATCCGGGAGCTGAATACATATTTCCAGTAGGAATCGGCACGTATTCCTTCATTAGTCTCTGGATGATAACTTCTCTGCTCAGGGCCTTGACGCACATCGTAATTGACTGATTGCTAATTCTATTAAAAAACACATTCATTAAAAAGAGGCATTTTGTGACATTAAACATATGCACATGTAATTGCGGAAAAGCGCCGTAATCACAATCGGGTCCGTCGATAAGACTGCTCTCTAACAAGCATCACTTGAGCCATTTTTTTGTTGAAGATGTTGGTTCCAGCAATTACGCATTCTTTTCATTTCCCAAATGATTTGCAAAACTCGCAGAGATTATAATTGCTTTTAGCCACGCATATCTAATTTGTGTTTTTTTAAGTATTAATTAGTTGTGATTTGAGCAGACATCTTTATGTAGTTTGCACAGC
>NW_015640468.1:2917197-2920279 GCF_001515625.1 Sinocyclocheilus rhinocerous
GTGTGTGTGTGTGTGTGTGTGTGTGTGTGTGTGACTACGTTTGGTCATGGGAGGGAGAAAGAGACTGAGAGGACACCCAGGGAGCAGACGGGTAGATATTCAAATGAAGGGGGAATTAATGAAGACAACATGTCACATATTTTCACCTGCTCTGAGCAGGAACAGGAAATGAAGATCTGCTCATCTTGGAGGCTGCCGCCCATGTTCCGCATGTCACTGTCCTGTCACGGGCCTGTGTAAAAATGGCAGGCAGTGATACATGCACTCTGTGATAACAGCCCATTCCTTCCCATCCATCATTTATACATGTGCGCGCACACACACACACACACACACAAACACTTGTTTATTTATTACTTAGTCAGGTGCTGTGTGTGACTTTTTATTATAACTAAGTGGCGTGTGACGTGACATGCTGGTGGAACTTGCAGTTTTGCTGCAGGTAGATAAAGGGGAGAGAGAGAGATTTCTGAAAGGAAGAACAAGGCTGTTGTGTGATCCTCCAGCATCACCTAGTGCTGTGAATCAGCATAACATCTTACAAAGTCTTTTTATAAAGCTTAAAGGGGTCATATGATGCTATTTTAAATATCATTATTTTGTGTATTTGGTGTAACAGAATATATTACATGCTTTAATGTTCAAAAAACACATTATTTTTCAAATACTGTACATTATTGTAGGTCCTCTATGCCCCGCCTCTCTCAAACACTGGGCGGCGTTATGCAAATTTTCCCAGATCGTGACGTAGGTATGTGGGGGCGTGTTAGAACGAGCCGTTTTAGGTAGGCGTGGTTGACTCTTAACTTTTATAAAGAATATCTCTTTGGATTTGAGACTTTAGTCTTTGCAACTTTACAGATCTTCTTTATGCACCAAGAGCTTGTAACACTCCAAAGAGAAAGGAAAAATTGAAATCGCCTCATATGACCCCTTTAAAAGATGTTTAAAAAAGGATTTTTGTGTTGTTATTTTTTATTACATTTATTTTCCATTTTACAATAATAAAGGTAAACACATTAAATCCATTCAGCCTTTATTTTATTTGTAATTCATTATTTTTTTATATAATTTTATGTACTTTTGTACTTTTATAGAATATAATTCCCAAGTCTCCTATTTTAGCCATTATAATGGCCCCAAGGTTTTTTTTTTCTTTCTTTCTTTTTCTTTTTTTAAGAGATATAACAGGCTATAATTATTATTTAGTGTTGTTCAGAATGTAACTGAAGATAGAAGCAGGGCTCAGTGATTCAGTAAAATTGAGTGAGCATGTGATATCGCTGTGCATAATCAGCATAATTCTTTGTGATATGTCTATGTTTGTGTTTTGTCTCATCCTAAAACTTTTTGAGTGACTTCTTCCTGCACTGTATTTAGACCTAATTCCAGGGCCTCCAGATGTAATAATTTTATTAGGCAAGTCGTAAGCTTAAATAAGTTTTAAGTCATGAGGTTTTGTGTATTGTAGAAAGCAGTTAATTGATTTGTTTGACTTTACCTTCATGATTTAGTGGCTGTGTTTTTGGACACGTACACAAGAGGGCGCCATTCAGCAGCATTTACTAGGCAAAGACAGAAATAAAAGGCTTTGGAGAGGGCAGGAATTCCTAAGTGTAAGAGTTGTTATCGGATGAAATGATGCAATGGTGACTTTAATGCTGCTTTCAGTTTAGAAAAAGAGAAAAAACAATGCATTGCAATGCAATGAAAAAAAAAACATTATCATTGTTAATATTATCAGAATCAGAATCAGAAAGAGCTTTATTGCCAAGTATGTTTGCACATACAAGGAATTTGTTATAGTGTCACAAGCTTCCAGTACACGGAGACAACAACAACACACAGATAATAAATACACAATAAATACATAAATAAATATGAATAAAATGTGAATAAAATACACATGCATAAATGTAAACCACAAAAAAAGAATCAATTGTATGTACAGGTGTGCTATAGATAGATAGAATAGGAATAGAATAAAAAATAAATAAAGTTGTAGGGATGTACTAGGATTTAGGGTGATAAATAAGTATAAGGTTATTGCACATACTTTAATTGCACAATATTATTGTCAACATTGTTTGCTGTTGAATTGCCCAAGCCATCATTCTTTTTGTTTTCTGTTTGTTTTACAGTACAACTATTGTTTCAACACTGAACACAGTGCTGCAGCCTTCACATGGACTCAGTGACTCTAGAAAGTGACGATTCACCATTAACACTGGTATAAGGAATCATATATATATATATATATATATATATGGAGTGAGCCTTCATTTTATGTCATCTAACTGACAATCCAAAGATCAGGGTTTATACACATTGTTGCTTTCTTCTTCCTGGTCTTATTGCGAACAATTTTCTTTTCAGAAAACTTCCCTCTATCCTTGTGCCATATAAAGACTTTCCATGATCAACTCAAATGGATAAATATCAAGTCCTCCCTTGCATATTTTTCTTATTAAATATCTTGTTTCAGGTGAAATGTGTTGTAATCACTGTTTTGTTTTGACTTAAATTTTTACATTAATGTTCTCAGGGAGATGTTCAAGAAGATGTTCGTTAGTTTTCGTTAATTATGTAAAAAAAAAAAAAGGAATTGCCATTAAATGTCATTTTATTTAGTTTAAGAACAAAAAATTAAAGTTTCTTTTTATTTATAAAAAAAAATTAACCCACTGAGACTATATTGTTCTTTATTCTTTTTCTTTTCTATTCTATTTGCTTGTTTTATTTTTATTTGTTATGAACAAATGACCCTCTAACACTAGCATTTTCTATTCTTTTTCTATTCGATCTACTTGTTTTCTTTATTCATTATAAAAAAATAAAAATTAAAAAACCTTGCTGTGTGTACTGCGCTACTAGGACTTGTCACAGATAATACATAATATTGTTCTTTTGTTTGTTTGATTGCTTCTATTGTCCTCATTTGTAAGTCGCTTTGGATAAACACATCTGATAAATGACTAAATGTAAATGTACTTTGCACCAACAACATTTCAAGTGACACATGGGTTAGTTTAGGTTTGTTGCCACAAGGGCTTTAATTCAGTAACTGTATGTGGACGATGCT
>NW_015640468.1:2921690-2926649 GCF_001515625.1 Sinocyclocheilus rhinocerous
ATTATGTAAAAAAAAAAAAGGAATTGCCATTAAATGTCATTTTATTTAGTTTAAGAACAAAAAATTAAAGTTTCTTTTTATTTATAAAAAAAAATTAACCCACTGAGACTATATTGTTCTTTATTCTTTTTCTTTTCTATTCTATTTGCTTGTTTTCTTTTTATTTGTTATGAAAAAATGACCCTCTAACACTAGCATTTTCTATTCTTTTTCTATTCGATCTACTTGTTTTCTTTATTCATTATAAAAAAATAAAAATTAAAAAACCTTGCTGTGTGTACTGCGCTACTAGGACTTGTCACAGATAATACATAATATTGTTCTTTTGTTGGTTTGATTGCTTCTATTGTCCTCATTTGTAAGTCGCTTTGGATAAACACATCTGATAAATGACTAAATGTAAATGTACTTTGCACCAACAACATTTCAAGTGACACATGGGTTAGTTTAGGTTTGTTGCCACAAGGGCTTTAATTCAGTAACTGTATGTGGACGATGCTTTTTTATGTTTTTCCTTTTCCCCCCAAATTACCCCACCCTAAGAAAGTAAAAAATGTGACAACTAGCCCCAGTCTTATGAGAAATGTGAAAATCTAGTCCCAGGCTGATTTTGTCTGATTTCTAGTAACTTGTGGCACACTTTATGCTTAAAAAAAACATCCCTTGGCACAACATTACAGCCCATCAACCTCCATTATTCCCATAGTGCCTTGCATTTGTGTTTAATTTTAAAGAAAAATAAATAAATAAATAAAGCAGTAAATAGTTAATGACTTTTTGCTCTCCCAGATGATTTTCTCTTATTTGTGACCACAGATGCATTTTTGCTTTCTTTGTTCGTGTCAGTCTTGCTCTTTTCCCCAGACAGGCTAATAGAGGTTTCTAGAGTGTGTGGGTGTCAGAGCTACTGGTGTGTTGATGATTTCAGAAACACACAGCAGCAGCAGGAGACACACAGGTGCTGCACCAGAGCACAGGTTCTGTCTCACTGGCCCGTTTAGACATCATGAGCGCTGGGACAGGACGCTCTCACGGCTGTCCTTCCCATCAACTCACTTCACACTCCTTTGAACAGGTAGAGCATTTAGTTTCCCAGTTAATCCATCCAATAACAAAGGCATGTCAAGTAAATATCATCAGTGTATTTTGACTCAAGAGGCTCCCCATATATATATATATATATATATATGGCAGACCATATATCAGACAGATGAGAAATATGATTTTAGTTTACTTCTTGATTGTATATTTTTTAGCATTTTAATTTAGATTTTTGTTTTATTATATTACTATTAATGATATTAATAATATATTAATTTAGATAATTATAAGTCATCCTGAAGGCCTTTGGAAGTTTGTTGAGGTCCCTAGAGGGCCCCGTTCTGGTTGTGTACTACTGTTTTAATATTATTATCATTATTATTATTAATGATATTTAATTGTGTATGCACAATCTATATATTTATCTTAATTTTTCATCTTTAATTTACGCTGTTAAATGTAATTGATTTTAGTGTTTAGTGTTTTATTTTAAACTTAGTTAGACAAGATGGTATAGCATTTTAATATAGTTTTTTAATCTATTATGCATCCCTATATTTTATCAACCATGTTATTTATGGTCTTTTATACCAAAAACAGTTGTAATTTAGTGTATCATGTCTATTTTCAACCTTCTGTCTGACTTGCAGAATTAAGCAGGCTATATAATTTAATCTATTATGTTTGACTAACTATCTATCAATCAGTGTTGTTCAGCCTGTTGCGAAGCAATAGTGATGATAAGTAATGGGTGGTCATAACTTAATGTATCATCAGTTTCTCAATGATCCAATAACAATTGGTTGTTCTTATTCTACAATTTTATTATACAAAACAAATGTCACAAATATGTACAAAAGTTAAAAGGTACATCTTTGTATTATTTACCCCTAAATAATACATATTCGTCAAATAGACATTACATACATATAATTACATATATAATAAAAGTACATTAGTACCCATAGTATACAGTGACAGTTTTGTACCATTTTTTCTGAGTGTATACTGTAAAATGATATGCTCTTATTGCAGGAAAATCCAGATTTCCATGATTTGTCACCTCATAAGTGATCAGGGGCCCTTCCTGAGCCTCTGATCACCTCACCATGGACCCTCACCTCCAGATGGGCTAAAATATTAGGTCTCACTCAGAACCACAATTCCCACCCACAGCATCACTGCCTCTTCAAACAATCACCTCACATGGTTTTACTTTCAGCCGTGCTATGGCTTTATGATAGGGAAAATAATAATAATATCCCGAGACCGCACTGTAAAATGGAAAGGACTGGCTCTCTCACTGGTCAGAGCCTTTAGTGTGTTTAATCCATGTGCGTTTGAAGGGAATGGTTTGGCATGAAATAAGAAGGCGAACTATTTTTGACTAGTCTATTTATCTTATAATTAGATAACAAACTTATTTTTGAATGTTTCTATATCTGTTTGATCAAAAAGCAATGCAAATTCAGTATGAGAAATCGTTTCTGGTTTTTTTTGTATTATTCTGTATTTCTCTATTTTTTAGGAGATGGATGGAGAAAGAGGTGAGAGGTTTGTCAGACCATGACTCGGTGTGCATGAACGGACAGGACTGTGTTTTTGTAGGCCGCTGATATAGCCATCTGCTTCCAATGTAGAGAAGAGCAGAGGGAGCCATCCATCGCTGGGCGCGTGGACTCAACCTTGTTAGTCTCTCTTTTCTTTTCACAGACACTCACACACAAAGTAAGACATAAGTGAATACATGGAAACTTGTCCATGAGAATAAGCAGGAATCCCATGATGGGTCTTTCATGCATTCGGATGGACAGGGTCTCTGAGGAGAAACCTACAAAATGAAATTTACAGAGTCTAAATCAGGGGTGTCAAACTCAGTTCCTGGAGGGCCGCAGCCCTGCAGAGTTTAGTTCCAACCCTGCTCCAACACACGAACCATGTAGTTTTTAAATAAATTGGATCAGGTGTGTTTGATTAGGGTTGGAGCTAATCTCTGCAGGGCTGTGGCCCTCCAGGAATTGAGCTTGACACCCCTGGTCTAAACCTTTGATAAAGCACAGGCTGAACTCCTCATGCACTGCACTAGCACACACTACAATTGGCGCTTTTCCACTGCGTGGTACGACTCGGCTCGGCACGGCTCAGTATGGCACAGCATGGCACGGCTTTGCGTTTCCACTGCAGTTTAGTACCACTTTAGAGTGGGCGGGATTATTCACATGGCGTTATAGTTGCGTCGCCTCTACTGCCGCGACTCCTGAAAAACATTTTCATTCCACGTCACCCCATCAAGCTCTCGCTGGATCTGCTCCTCTGCTATCAACGAGAGGAACGTCTGTACTTCCTCAACAGACCATGAAACAGCAATTTTTTGGTTGTTAAAAAAAAGTGCACTCGTTCAAAACTGTTGCGTTCGATCCTTGCTGGCTGTGCTGATTTAAATCTAGCGGTTCTGTTGTGTTTGTGTCGCAAGTTCAGTGATGCAGGTAGTGACGATTCTCTCCGGCCATTCAGTGATCAGCAGAGTTTACACGTCATGTTTTGGTAACGGTACAGTTCACTTGGAACCTCAACCGAGGTGGTACTAAAAAAAAGTACCAGACCAGGCACTGTACCCAGTGGAAAACCCCCCAAAAGTGAACCGTGCCGTGCCGTATCATGCAGTGGAAAAGCGCCAAATGAGCATGAGACATTCATAGTACTAGAATGCGAAAGATTACAAATGCTTGTGGAAATTATTGTGTTGTTCTCATAGAGTATAGTGACTTTGTTAGATTCCTAGAAAACATGCAAATTGATGTTTTGTGATAACAATACACTGTAAGTCAGTTTAAATGAATCAAACGTGTAAAACAAATATGGTCTAACTCTTTTGCAGGTTACAGGTACACACAGTCCAAATAACACTGAATAGTGAATAGAAGTGTGCAGCTCATACATTTAAAGAGCTATTTCTACCTGACCTAACCCTAAAAATGTAGGGAAGATGAGGAAGATGATCCCCTTGAGAACAATGTGAAGTTACTTTTAAATTGTAATATATTTAGATTTAGAAGTTTAGCATGTGCAGAATGATGATGCATCAAGCCAGTGAAGTAAACATTTACTAATTTAGTTGTTCAGAGGGCATCTTACCCCCCCAAAAATTAATATTTTTTTAAATGTTTAATATAAAATAAATCTAATATTCTGTTTTAGATTGTGTTTTTAAATTAATTTAAACAAATCAGAATCCCAGTAAAAGAGATTTATCTGAAAGGTAATTTTGTTCTATGACTAATATGAAGGCATATGAATATATACATATTTATTTGCCAATATTTTAATTGAAGAAATGTCATAATAGCAACACTGAATTCAAATTGAATGATTTCACTTAATTAGCCTATAGGTTTTAATGAATAGCAAAGATGTCTGAAATGTATAATTTATGGAATTACTGAACGATAACATCTCCCTGAAGGAGGGAACAGAGACGTCACGTCGGTGACCGACGAAGTGGGTTCTCACTTAGAGAGACCAATCTACTTCGATTGTAAACTAAACGAGCCAATGCACATTGGCATGCGATAATTGCATCCAGCTGCTGCAGCGCGAGTATAATTAGGCAGTAGGTGCCATGCATACTCAGGTTTTCACTGAGGAGCAGAGCGTCTCCGTGACGTCTCCGTTCCCTCCTTCAGGGAACGAGGGTTACATACATAACCGAGATGTTCCCTTCAGTCGGTCACTCTCGACGTCACGTCGGTAACAGACGAATTGGAATCCCTACCCAAGCACCGTGGATGCTGCCCCTTCCAGTGTCCTGTGCGAGCCTCCTGCACCCCCCTTTTTGGTGTAGGCCGTGGCTCGCAACAAGAAGACCAGTCACTGTTGTCGTAGCACTACCCCCTCCGTGAGATTGGATAACACAGGGAA
>NW_015640468.1:2927660-2932052 GCF_001515625.1 Sinocyclocheilus rhinocerous
AGCGGTGGTACAGCAGCCATGGCGACGGGACGTGACGTCTCCGTTCCCTCCTTCAGGGAACGAGGGTTACATGCGTAACCGAGACGTTCCCTTTCAGTCGGTCTCTCCGAGTCATGTCGGTGACCGAAGAATTGGGATCCCTACCAAAGCGCCATGGATGCTGCCCCTTCCAGTGTCCTGTGCAAGCCTCCTGCACCCCTTTTTGGTGTATGCCGGGGCTCGCAACAAGAAGACCAGTCACTGTTGTCGTAGCACTACCCACTCAGTGAGATTGGATAACACAGGGAAAACGTACCCATTCCACTTGGAACAGGAACTTTGCGGAAGCCCTATCCTTCCCGAAGGAGGTTTCGGAAGCACTTACACATATGGAAAACCGTTTAGGTGCATATGGAAGATTTAGAGGTGATTGCAACCCTCTTGGGAAATGGCAGAAATTCTGCCAGGGAAACAAGGCCTCTGAGCTATACCGTGGAATTTACACATATGGAATCCACCTGGGTCACTACATATGGAACCCAGCCCTCTACCAGTTCTCACGGATTAATTGAATGAGGGCCTGGCGCTGGACGTTCCGCCACATCTGGCTGCCAAAGGGATGGAGGAGCTCGACAGGGTCTACAGTACGGACTCTCTGGAGCAATTTTAGCAAGCCGACACTAAACCAGGGCCTCTCAGTGCTTATACCTGTTTGAGGTGAGAACACAGGAGGATACTGACTCTACACGAAGGCTATAGAATCTAGCGAACGTGTTCGGGGTTGCCCAGCCCGCAGCTCTACAAATGTCTGTCAGCGAGGGGCCACAAGCCAGCGCCCAGGAGAATGCAACACTCCTAGTAGAGTGGGCTCGCAACTTGAGATGGCATCCGCTATCCAGTGGGCCATCCTCTGCTTAGAGATGGCATTCCCCTTCTGCCGGCCTCCGTAACAGACAAAGAGCTGGTCTGAGGTCCGGGTGCATCACCACCTGATCTCTGAAGGGAGTAGTGGGAACCTTGGGCACAAGACCGGGGCCTCAGGATTACCTGGGAGTCAGCCGGCCCAAACTCTAGACACGATTCGTCAACCGAACAGGCGTGCAGGTCCCTTGATCCTCTTGATGGAGACCAGTGCAAGCAGGAGCAGAGTCTTCATAGATAGAAACGTCAGCTCAACTGACTGCAAAAGGCTCGAATGGGCCCTGCTGTAGTACTTTGAGCACTAGAGACAGGTCCGCAGAGGGTATAGAGGGGGTCGGGGGGGATTTAACCTTCTTGCCCCCTAAGAAACCTGACGACCAGGTCATGCTTCCCTACCGACTTCCCTTCCACAGGGTCGTGGTTAGTCACGACTCTGATCGAGCATCTCCGGGGGTCTTCTCGGTGAGAAGAAAACCACTCGACGAACAGGTTCCACTTCAAGGCATAAGCGTGTCTACGTGTGTAGACAGTGCTCTCCCGGAAGTGATGGTGTCCGCTACCTCTTGGTGTAGATCACCTAGAACCTCCGCGTCCCATCCAAGAACCAGACATGAAGTTTCCAGGGGTCTGGGTGCGGGTGCCACAGGGTGCCCCTTCTCTGGGTCAGTAGATCCTTCCTCAGAGGAATCTGCCAGGGAGGGGCTGTCACGAGGAGCACTAGTTCCGGGAACCAGGTCCGAGTGGGCCAGTAAGGTGCCACAAGCAGGACCTGCTCATCGTCCTCCCTGATCTTGCACAGCGTCTGTGTGAGAAGGCTCACTGGGGGAAACGCATACTTGCGCAGGCCCCGCAGCCAGCTGTGTGCCAGTTCATCCGTGCCGAGTGTTCCAAGTACAGCTGGCAATGAGAGGTTTCTGGAGAGGCAAACAGGTCTACCTGAGTGGCTCTGAAACATCCCCAAATCAGCTGGACCACCTGGGGATGGAGTCTCCATTCTCCGGGGAACGCAGCTCGAGACAGCTCGTCGGCTGCACAGCTGTGCAGACCCGGAATGTGAACGTCACGAAGTGACCTCAGATGCTTCTGACTCCAGAGGAGGAGGTGGCGGGCGAGTTGCGACATGCAACAGGAGTGTAGACCACCTTGTCTTTGATGTATGCAACGGTCGCAGTGTTGTCCGTGTGGACCAGCATGTGCTTGCCTCATAAGTGCCTTCTGAGGCGGTTCAAAGCAAGGCATACTGCTAACAACTCTATGCAGTTGATGTGCCAGTGCAGTTGGGGGCCTGTTCAAACCCCCAACACTGCATGCCCGTCATATGTGGCCCCCCACTCAGTGGTAGAGGCATCCGTGTAAACCACAGCACCGCCTTTCTTGGGTACAATGAAGTAAGGGCTGTAAAACCCCGTCCTCACATTGGCTGGAGGGACCGGCTCTATCGCGTCCTTCGCCAGTAGGACTGCAATCTCTGCATGCAAGACAGGGGCATCTGCATCCTTCACCGAAGTGAAGTGGATGCCCCTGAACTTGGGAGGACGTCAGGCGAACTGAATCGCATAGCCGAGTCTGATGGTCTGAAGAAGCCAGTGAGACGGACTGGGCAGCGCTAGCCAGGCTCCCAGATACCGTACAAGTGGCACCAACGGAACCACTGACCTACCCGCGGTGGGGCAGCGAAGAGGAACGTAAGGACCCGGCCCAGGCATCTTGTGGCCAATCCGAAGCGGGGGCTGAGTGTGCGCAACACTTACCTGCATTCGGGCAGAGGGAGCGTGAGTAGTACGTTTGATAGCACCCTCGAACTGCCCACTGCTGCACAGTGGTGAGAGAAGAGGGTGAGTGCGATCTGGGCCTAGCCCGTCCACAACTCCCCGTCCCCTCTGGGGACCCAGAGATAGAGGAAACTGCTCTTTTGTCGAGATTTTGGGTACCACTGACTTCACAGAGCAGACTGAGGCACTGCCGCCGCCGGCCGGGCGGAGGCAGCAGCTGCACGCCAGGGCAGGATGCTTGATGGCCTCGGTCTGCTTCTGTGTGGCGGAGAACTGCTGGGCGAAGTTCTCCACTGCGTCGCAAAACTGGCCGGTCTGGGACACGGGGGCATTCAAGAACCGGATCTTGTCGGTCTCCCTCATGTCAGCCAGACACAGCCAGAGGTGGTGCTCCTGGACCACAAGCGTGGACATCGCATGACCCAGAGAACTCGCGGTGACCTTTGTCGCTCGGAGGTAAGTTCCTCATGCACCTCTGGGAAGAATGGCACGTGCTTTTCTTCTCTTTCTGCTCCCAGTCGCTGTGGTGGAGCAGTTATGAAATATTGTTCTTTTAAATACTGTCCAGCATTTCAGAAATAAATATGGATGCAAGTTACACCGAAGTACAACGTTACCTTCCGGTGTTCGGGAGTGCTCAAAAAGGGTTTAAACACTGAATTTGGAATCGGTTTCTTCTCGTAAACTCAGAAATGTGGATTCAGACGGCAATTAAATTACCACACGACCTTGGTGTTTGTCAAAAAACAGTAGGTAATTCGGCCGGGGATTTTTACGGGGATGGTGAGAGAAAAACACAGACATCCTGGATTCAGACGGCATTAAAATCACCAACTACCCCCTGTAAATGGTGAAAATCACTTACGTCCCCCTGAGAAACAATTACCATCCGAATAGGGCTAAAGACAACATTTTGGTGTCATTAATGTTTTTGAAAGAAGTCTCTTATGTTCTGCCAGGTTGCATTTAAATACAAAAAATACAGTAAAAATACTAGTACTATTATGAAATATTATTATGATTTAAAATAGTTATTTTTCTTTTGCAATATATTTTAAAATGTAATTTATTCCTGTGATGCAAGCTGAATTTTCAGCAGTCATTACTCCAGTCTTCAGTGTCACGTGATCCTTCAGAAATTATTCTAATATGCTAATTTGGTGCTTAAGTTTCTTATTATTATCAATACATTTTTGAAACAGAAATTATTTGTAACATTATACATGTCTTTACTGTCAATTTTGATCCTTGATGAATTAACATTTTATTTTTGTAAAAAAAAAAAAAACACACATATTACATATATGCATGCACTTAATAATAATTTTAAAAAAAATCGCATGTCCTAAAATATTCCATAAATGACATCATCTCAAGGTTAAGAGAGCATGCCATTGCAGGAGAAGCGTAGAGGGAGATTGAACTGTGTGGTCGCTGCACTTCTCCATTAACAAGCTCAAACTGGACTCGAGGGGGAGACGTAAACCATCACGTCTGGATCTGGCACAGAGCAGAGAGTGATATCAAAGAGCAAGGCAAGTGCAAGGACTCATTCTCTCTCTCTGTTAGAATGCCTCAGCCATATGAGGCACATTAGAGTAATTGAGTAGCAATGGGCCCGGGCGTGAGGTGATCTCTCTCTCTCTCTCTCTCTCTCTCTCTCTTTCTCTCTCTCTGTCTCTCTCTCTCTCTCTCTCTCTCTCTCTCTTTCTCTCTCTCT
>NW_015640468.1:2932157-2933391 GCF_001515625.1 Sinocyclocheilus rhinocerous
TCTCTCTCTCTCTCTCTCTCTTTCTTTCTCTCTCTCTCATTCCCCTGTCCTGTCCCACACACTTACCCCCACCAACAGCCCATACCCTACCTTTGTCTAAGTCTGGAAGTTTAACGTTCAAGACATGTTATTTGATGTTTTTTCCCATTCTTTTTCATCATTCCAATCATTTTCCCTTGGTCTTGTCTGAATTTTCATTTCATGTCCTTTTTTTTTTCTTCCAAAAAAAAATGTGTTCTGAATTGCATTTATAATGCATAAATGGTGAATGCAGCCTCTGAAGTTTATTGATTTAGGTCCAACCTTAATCAAACACACCTGAACAAGCTCATCAAGGTCTTCAGGATATAGGTAGGTTTTTTTTTTTCAAGGTTGGAGCTAAACTCTGCAGGACAGTGGCCATCCAGGATCAACGTTCCCCACCCCCGATTTAGGGTTTTTTTTTTTTAGGTATTACTAATATTATAATTAACATTTATAATCAGCATATTTGTTGATTTGGTGTTTTAATGCTAAACTTTTTGTCACGCCCATGGACTGTCAGTGTGTTTGTTTTCCTCCCCATGTGCTCCCAGTGACCTAGTTTTTCCCTAGTCTAATTAGTCATTTGATCCACCCGTGTCTCGTCAATTACCCTCGTTTTATGTTGTATTTAAAGTGTAGTCTGCCCCATGTTTCCTTGTCGGGTCTTGAACGTCCATGTTGTGCTACGTGTGTCTCCAGCCAGCCCTGTGTTACCCCCGGTGTGTTTATTAAAGACTGTTGATTGTCAGTATCCCTCGTCTCCTCGTTCCTCACTCCTCACAGTAGGGAATCGTGACACTTTTATAATTATTATTATTATTATTGTTGTTGTTGTTGTTGTTGATATTTATAATAATAATAAGTATTATTATTATTATTATTATTAAAGGTTTAGTATTAAAAATCTCTAAATCAACAAATATGCTGATTATAAACGTTGATTATAATATAAAAATTTTCTCACTGAAAATCATTAATAAACGTATACTACTACTACTACTACTAATAATAATACATTTATTGATTGTTGATATTTATAATAATAATAATAATTATTATTATTATTATTAAAGGTGTAGTATTAAAAATCTCTAAATCAACAAATATGCTGATATAAACGTTGATTATCATATCAAAATTTTCTCACTGAAAATCATTAATAAACGTATACTAATATTAATAATAAAAAGAAACAATTTGTTGATTGTTG
>NW_015640468.1:2933534-2936984 GCF_001515625.1 Sinocyclocheilus rhinocerous
GTTGATATTTATAATAATAATAAGTATTATTATTATTATTATTATTAAAGGTTTAGTATTAAAAATCTCTAAATCAACAAATATGCTGATTATAAACGTTGATTATAATATAAAAATTTTCTCACTGAAAATCATTAATAAACGTATACTACTACTACTACTACTAATAATAATACATTTATTGATTGTTGATATTTATAATAATAATAATAATTATTATTATTATTATTAAAGGTGTAGTATTAAAAATCTCTAAATCAACAAATATGCTGATATAAACGTTGATTATCATATCAGAATTTTCTCACTGAAAATCATTAATAAACGTATACTAATATTAATAATAAAAAGAAACAATTTATTGATTGTTGTTGATTTTTATAATAATAATTATAATAATAATTATGATTATTATTATTATTATTATTATTATTATTAAAGGTTTAGTATTAAAAACCTCTAAATCAACAAATATGCTGATATAAACATGTTGACAATAATATGTAAATTTTCTCACTGAAAATCATTAATAAATGTATAATAATAATAATACATTTATTGATTATTGTTAGTGATACAATTTTGATAATATAATCAACACGTTTATAATCAGCATGTGTTGATTTAGTGTTTTACTACTGAACATAATAATAATGATAATAATAATTATTAATAATTACTATATAATATATTGTTATTATAAAATGTATTGATTATAAATTTATTGATTATAATTTTAGTGTTAGTAATACAGGTTTGAAAGTCCATTTTCCCTAGGCCTTGTCTGAATTTTAATTTCCTAAAAAAAGTTGTGCGCTGCTTTTGTTCGTTCTTTTCTCCCCTTTAGGACACCACAAAGTGGCCTGAACACAGAGATCAATTAGCTCCTTTTAAGTGAGATCAAAGCGACGTGGCCCCATGTCCAGGCATGAAGGCCAATTAAACCTGACCAGAAGGATGCTTGTCCCCATGGACCACTCACCACTGGACACATGCTATGGATTTAGCAATATTCTATAAAAATGCCACAATTCTGTATACTTATCATTTGATATACAAATATAAATGGTGTTATTTTGGAGGCCAGCAACACAGAACTTCTCATTCCTTACTTATTATAATCATATTCATAATAAATTATAGCAATGTGAGGTGATAAAAGAGAAACAAAGTGTCAGTACAGGAGTGAGGGAGCGTGAGAGTGGAGTCGGAAGTGGAAACATCGAGTCTCAGTCCACAGACAGGTGCAGTGACCCTATCCAACTCTGGAGGTGCCACTTGCATTTTATGGGACATTTATGGTAGGCCAGCGCTTTTTACCATGGCCACCTGGATGCAATAAGAGCGCAGCTCCTGAGCCTACTTGTAGGAAACTCTCAGGAGCTCCCGCGGGAGGCAGGCCCTGTTAAGATGTTTATGATTCAAAAAGTGGTCCAGGGGGAAAACACTGACAACTACAGAGAGGGATTTTGTAGAGTGAGCTTGTTTTCTTGTTATTCCCAACATTGCCCCAGAGAGCTGTTTTCCCTCCTCTTTTCTGGAGTAAACCCATGGGGAGAACAGGATTGATTTAGATGTTTCTTAAACTGTGCTTAATTGTGTTTGGTGGAAGGGTTGGGGTGATTTGATGACCAACCAGTTGGTTTTAGGTTTTGTTTTTTAAACAAATCTGAATGAACTACAATAGAAATAAATCAGCTAGATTCCATTAATGTTTGGAAATTAAAGTGCGGTGAGTCAAAGTCCCTTGTGTCCAGATGGGCTGCTCTAATAACTTCATTAGGATAGACATACTTCCTGTTCATTGATGTATAGGTCTGTGGTCAGACCTTGTAGCTTAAATCGTAAATTGAATGGCAAAGACCATTTTTAATGTAATAATTATGTATTTTTACATTGTAAACATTAGACACTTTTTTTCTCTTTGTACATATATATAACATTTAGCATTATTTATAGCTTTTATTTTAAAAGTCAAAATGTATTATTATATTTAATATTAATAATAATGTGTAAAACTATTTTAGATCATTTTCACCCGCATGTAAATCATAAGAACTATCACATTTGAATGTACTATTGAAATAATAGTATTATTTGTTATCTTCTAATAATGTTGTTTCATGACAAATTCCAAATACTTGTTTTTTTTGTGTATTTTATTTAATATAAAAATGAAACTAGATTAAACTAAATTTAAAAGTTTTAGCATCATTTATATTGTTTATTTTAAAGGTAAAAATACATTATTATTATTATTATTATTATTATTATTATTATTATTTTTGTTGTTATTATTATTATGTTTAAAAATGTTTTAGATGTGTATAATTATTTTAAAATTCAGCCCCATCTGAATCATAATAACTATTCATTTTTAATTTTCTTAAATTGAAATACTATTAAAATAACATTATTATATATTATGTAATATTATTTTCAAATAATGTTATATATTATTTAATTATATTATATTACATTATTTAGGTATTTTGATATGAAATAATATATATCCTCTGTTACCCAAAGTCTTGCTTTAAATAGCTTCGCTATTTAAAATAGTCAATTAGACACCTGGAAATGACATAAGACTGAGAACTTCACAGCTCTAATGCCGCAGGTCTGTTCTTTTCTAGGCTGTAACCCATCTTCCATGCTGACCTTTGATGAGGGAGACCACAGCAATAAATCCTGTGCAGAATCCACTCACACCTTCATGTTTCAGCCTGCTAACTACATTTGACCATTCAGGGGGTTTAAAACTGCAGGCTCTAATAGCCAAGCAGATGGACCAGTAAATGATGGCCAAGACACGGCTACAAATCTGACGAGCTGCTTTTCTACCCTTACACTTATGATTGTATCTGTATTATGTTGGCCATATACTAAAATTAATTTCTGTGGTAAATTAGCAAAATTCATTTTATGCTAGCATGTCTGATAAAGGACTCTTCATCTCAGCATTCATTTCTGGTTTCAGCTGAATTCAAGTATATTTTCTGTAACATTTTGTGTTCCAGCATAAAACAGAGATCAACTGCTCTGCCAGGTCATTATTTATCCGTGATCTTAAACACACGGGGAAAGGATCAGTGCTTGGACTGGTTTCAGTGCTCTGAAAGTCCTTTTTTTGCTCTTGTGGGATACATGGAGAACCCCCGGGTCAGCACATGCAGGGAGCATTGAATGTGTTGATAGAGATGAGGGGGTGCTGGATAGATTAGAAATGCTAGCTTTTGACAGACGCTGCACAGATCTTCATCTCCAGATCCAGCCAGCTGAGGAACATCTGGAGCAATCCACACTCAGATGCAGACGCTGAGAGCTGTACTGTGAGTTACATTAACAACACAGCAATGGCGAATGCGGCCTGTGAAATTGTCACGTTTGTTGATTTAGGTGGTGTTATATATATATATATATATATATATATACAGGGGCGTAGATTAC
>NW_015640468.1:2937049-2958317 GCF_001515625.1 Sinocyclocheilus rhinocerous
GAAAGGGGCGTAGGGGACGCGGGTATCACGTAAATTCGTCCCCAGCACTTTTTCGGGCAAGTGTGTTAGCACAGAGGTTTTCAAGAGCCGGTGTGAATAAATATAGATTTAAATTCAAAGAGACCGGATAGTCTGTGCATGATCTGATGTTTTATTCGGAGCCAGAATAAGGCGAGATGAACATCCCGGAGTGCACTGTAAAATCTAATTAGTTGGGCTTACTTAAAAAAAGCATGCAAACCGATTGCCTTGAAAAAACTAAGTAAAGTGAAAGAGGAATAGTATGTTGTACTGACAAATGCTTAGTTAGTATAGTTTACTTACACGAGAGTTCTAGTAACTAAAAAAGAACTGTAGGGGGTACTTTATCCTTTCATTTAGGTTTACTCATGACTTAATATAGCTACTCACTGACTCCCAGAGTACATGAAGACATTAAACATATGATTGCGACAATATATGGTTTATTTGTGTTTGTCAAGTCATCTCCAGGTAATAAATAAAGTATATGAACAATGCAGTGCTAATTGACATAGCATTTATTACAGTATAGAAACTATTCTGCCTTATGTGATAATAATATAGTGTTTGTAGTATATAAACAAATCATTATGGTTATTGTCCAGCAGTTATCTGATTTCTAAGTCAATTAAAAGCTAGAAATTAAAGAAAGATTAAAGTTGCCTATACACTACCAGTCAAAGGTTTTTTTGTTCACCAAGCCTGCATTTATTTGATCCAAAGTACAGCAAAACCTGTATATATATATATATAACACCACCTAAATCAACAAAGTGACATCTTTTTATATAGTAATGTTATTTATTATTAATTGTAGTAGTGGTATTAGTATTAGTATCGATAAGAAGAAAAATACAAAAATACTATGAAATACTTCATGTGAATAGGTTGACATACTCTTAAAACTATACTCTAAAACTATTTTACTATTTTCATTGAGATCCCATATCCTCATGTTCATTGAATGACTATGTGGAATATTAGTATTTTTACAAAATTAATTTGTCAAGACAACATGACCACCACTATTAAGCAATACAACTTAAAAAAATAAATAAATGAATAAAAAATTAGAAAGAAAGAAAGAAAGAAAGAAAGAAATACACCTTAATAAATTGGTATAAGTTATAACCTAAAATCTTAATGTTTAAAAAACATATATATATATATATATATTATGGTACATGGACATGCATCAACAACCATTATTATTATTATTATTATTATTATTATCATCATCATCATCATCTAATAAAGTAGTAATAACTAGGCTGAAATTAAAAAGAGAGAGACCAGAGGCCTGACAGTCATCAAAGCACCTGGAATTTAAAGTTGTACTCTTGATGTGAAATATTAAGCAATTACCTTGTTCCCTGCGTTTCCCCTTTAATCTTCACGGCACACTGTTGGTTAGCCATCATTACAAACCAGTGACAAATTTTCAGACATGAGCTCTCATCAATGTGGTGACTCAAATCTATTTAGAACTTCTCAGTGTTCAGGCCACAAGACTGGTTACACACATTTCATTTCAAGAGCTCTGACTGAAGTTATTCCTCCCACAAAAGAGAAACAGGGGATGTATGTTGGAAATGGCATGTATCCTAAAATCAGACTCGGAGCCGCCACTGAGCCTGCTTTGCCACGGGATGAATAAATCAGTCTGGAGAAGAACCCAATGAACAAGACAACCATCTGCTGAAAAGCATCGTAAATCTCATCTAGTTTGGGAAATGTTACCATCCCTTCAATTGCGCTGTAAGGATTTGCAGGCCTCACAAAATCCTTAACTATTAACAACAACGCTAATGCTTATAGATTAATTGTGATATCATGATTACAGATGCACTACCATTGCCTCTCTGCTAAAAAGGATTATTTGTAGCTACTAGCTGTGTGTGCTAGTACTTTAGCATTAAAAGGAAACATATTTCCCCAAAACTACAAGCGTTTCCATGTGACATTTTCCAGATTCAATGGAGAAATCAAACACATCTTCTCTCAGAACAGTGCCTTTGTTAGCTTTACCTAAAACAGTCTGTTTCATCTTAAGCTAACTTTGATCTGCGTCAGATCCTGACCTTTGATAAAGGACATCTGGATGAAAGCCTACCAATACAAGTACAATTTGTTTGGCTCTAAAACCTTTTCTTTCATTTTCATATAGTATGTAGTGTGTCATTAAAAACTTCTATCTCATCATTTATACCTCATTTCATACACTTATGGAATGTTCATAAACTTAAAAATAAAAATCTGCTGAAAGTTTACTCAGGCCTTCCAAGATTTAGAGAAATGTAGCATTACATCACTTGGTCACCAGTGGATTCTCTGCAGTGAATGGGTGCCGTCAGAATGAGAGCCCAAACAGCTGATAAAAACAGCATAATAAATTAATTCACACGACTCCAGTCCATCAATTAATGATCTGTGAAGTGAGAAGCTGTGTGTTTGTAAGAAACAAATCCATCATTAAGGCAGATTAACTTTAAACTAATGCTTCTGGCAAAAATGCAGAAGTCCATAAACCATAACGCTTCCTCCAGCAAAAAAAAGTGCATCTGTTGTCCTCTCATATCAAAATCCACCAACATATTTGTTTCAATCTGTTTTGGCTTGAAAACAGTGTTTGATCTGTGCATATTTCTCTCCTGATTCAGACGAGACAACTTTTTCACTGAAGAAAGCAATACTATGGATAAAGGACTTGTATTTTAGCCCTTTATCGATTTAGGAAGCAACAATGTAATGTAATGCTAAATTTCTCCAAATCTGTTCTGATGAAGAAACAAACTCATTTACACCTTGGGTGGCCTGAGGGTGAGTACATTTTCAGCAATTTTTCATTGTTGAGTCAACTAGACACTACTACCAGTCAGCTGAGCTCTTATTTAACATTTGAGAATAGTATTATTAGTAGTAGTAGTAGTAGTAGTAGTAGTAGTATTACTAGGCTGCTGTTTGTTTCATCATGAGTGTGTCAGTGAAACTGAAGACGTTGATTGGCCACTAGAGGGCGATATTGACCCTCTATATAACACTGAGAATTGAGAAGTCCATCCAGGGGAAACTGTACTGAACTGTGCTGAAGAAGTACTGAATACTGTATAATAAGTCATTCATCAATATAAATCTGTTTTAATGCAGAATAGTAGTTAATATAAATTCAAAAATTGAAAATATATGAAAATATACTAATCAAAATTTAATGAAGCGACATAACAACTACTTAAAAATAAATAAAAAGTACATTTTATGTTTATCACTACATATCGTGTAATGCAATTTGTTTGCTAATATTATTTTAGTGGACAACGTTTTTATTGTTGACCAACAAAATCTTAGACAAGAATGTATGTGGATTTTAATGAAACTTCTGGAAAAGAACTTTGCAAAGAAAATCGTCTTTTTTTATTAAATGCTACACCAAATGTAATACGTGTTACGTTGTACGTAATACAAATGTAATACGTTAAATAAGTACTAGTAATTCTTGTTTAGTTTTTAATTCTTATTTAATTCTTAACCAGTGGCGTTTGTAATGCATATTTTCAAATGAGTGAAAATAAATTAAAGCTGTCATTTATCTTGTTTTCAAGTCTCTGAAAAAGTGCAAAGGTTCATTATAGCAAACACTCATTTAAAGATCAAAGTGGACCCAAACTTGAAAGTTCACTGCCACGTACAATTTACTGTATGTGTCTGCTTCTCACTGCCATTAGCAGGGTTTGCTTTCTTTTTCAGGATTTGTTTAGATAAGTGAAGGATTAACTCGTATGCTCCAAACAGCTCTAAGATTTGCCCGATAATAAAAGATATTATGTGTAGATTAACATCTAACATGCATCTTTACTATGTAATTTTAATTACATAGTAAAAAATAATTTTAATTATTTAATTAACATAATTTTATATCTAAAGAAAATTTATAATTTTAGAACATCATTAGCTACTTTACCGCGGTTATACTGCAGCTAAACTTGATTGCGTTTCTTGTGTAGCACAAGTTGTTGACTAAAAGTTGTTGAATGTTTCGTAACATTTTTTGGAAAATTTCGTTTAATTAACGAATTGTTATTTTGTATTAATCTTTATTATTAGTAGTAGTAGTAGCAGTAGTAGTAGTAGTTTTTCCAATTGATATTATAATCATCTAATATATATATATATATATATATGTAAATCTGTATATAAATTTCGATGACGTTATTTCGTTGCAATCAAAGGCAATGTAAGCATCGTTAGATTGCAGTGATGCTCTCAGAGCGCATCTCCTGATGCCGCGTCTCAGCTGGGAAAACTACACAGCTTATCATTTCAGTGAGAGACAAGCTTAGAGTCCGTGATCACATCTGCGGTGTTGCTACAGAGCTTAAACACATTCCATACTTCACTTCATACTTCCTTTACCGTCATAATTGACACTATAGTTTTATGCACATAGTATACAGACTAACCATTATTATTATTAGTATTGTTGTTGTTGTTGTTGTTGTTGCATATGACATAATTTTATTATATTGTTATCAATGGTTTTGTTTTTGTCTGCATTATAACCATTTATAATTTATTGTAAAGCGCTCAATGATTAATATTGGTAACAAGGTTGGGCAACGATGCTAAAAAATGTGAACTAGCTGATAATTTAATATCTCGCATTACACTTGAAGGGAATGCTCCCCTCAGGAAACGAAATTATTTGGCAGTTTTATATTAATTAGATTTTTTTTTAATAGAAACTAAACAAAATCCCCTTCCTTTGAATTTTATATTTTCGTTTGATGAACGTACAATGTAATTAATTAATTAATTAATTAATTATTATCATCATTATTATTATTATTATTATTATTAATCTGTCATTTAGCTAGTTAGTTGTTTGGGTATATAGCCTACATTATGAGCTATATTTTACCACTTTTCTCAAACTTTGATTAAGTATGGAAAAACACATTATTACCACCAGATACAGGAATCAAATCTTGATATGTTTATTGAACATTTAAATGCGCTTTTAAAAAACGAAAAACGTCGATAAATTAGTATTTAAATAATGCCTTAAATTTAAAAAAAAAAAAAAAAAAACATTGCCGTTGTACACTTTTCAGTCAAATATTCTGGAAATTACAATAGTAGTGATTCTTTTCTTTTTCTTTTAATTTTCCCCCATTATTTCATTTCTTTATAAACAAACAGTTTAAGTCCTCTTAATGCGTGTTGTGTTGTTCTTACCTTGTGGTCGAATTATCCGAGTTGTTTAACTAAAACAGTGTAGCAAAGCTTGCAAACCTTTATTGAGTTTAGACTGGCTTTTTCACCCTCTCTCACTCACTATATGGTGCACGTGCCACACACCTGCCGCTCAGGCGCACCATTTAGAGAGGGAGGGGTGTCTGAGAAAGAAAACAATTAAAGAGACTTTCTCAAGCAACATGACATAAATCACATGCTTTTGGGCCTCGTTGTCAAAATTCTTCAGAGGCCAGAGTTCAGAACACATCTCGTGCGTTCACTAAAACCCTTTCAACTTTTGTGGGCACAACATTTGGGCCTTTGCGCCACCAGTGACGGAAGTCAAACGACTTTTAAGGGACTCTAAACATGTAAGGCGTTCGCCCTGATTGCCTTTCATGCTTGTCCAATGAGATCCGTCTTTATGAAACACTTCGTAAACCAGAGTTCCAAACAAAAGGCCAAGTCCCAGAAACACACAAGTCAGGCCACCAGCATATTGCTGACGGCCTTGGACACAGTTCATTCCTCTCTGTAGCAATTACTTTCTTCATAGCACGTCCCTGCTGGGGGAAAAATCTTAACCAAGCCTAAGCTAGTTTGCTGGTCTTGGGTGGTTCGCAAACTAGTTTAAGCCGTTTTTCTTTTTCAAAAGGCATAACTTCTGGTAGGCCTAGTGTAGCCTACCTCCAGTTAATCAAACATATCATGCATTCTTTCTGTATTTTAATTGCTTCAGACATCTTTTATAGCAAGCTTTTATGATTATGATTTTCTCAACATTTACCTAAAGCAGTCATTTAGCCTAGCCGTTTCTTTGCAGAACATAATTGAAACGCAAGGGGGAGCCTTGCACAAATCTTGCACAGGCACAAGTACGACCCTCGGGCTCCAGTTTCACTACAAAGGATGTTCAGTGAACCTCAATCAAGGTAAATGATCCATCGATCTCCCCTAATGATGGTGAGACACAAGGGTTTTTAACCTTAAATCTGGAAATAGTGCCACAATTATTTATGGCTTTTGAAATATTTTTTAAAAACATTTTCAGAAATACTATTGGTTATTTAGGTTTAAAAGCTGTATGTTTGTTTGTTTGTTTTAACCGTTTTTTATCATTTATTGAGTAGCCTATATTTTAATATAACAATGAAATAATAATATACATTTTAATATAAAAATAATAGCAATGAAAATTGTATAACCTATTATTTGTTATTTTATATATATTGCATTACTATCTATCCACATTCCTGCTAATGATTAAAACTATATTGTTGTTACACTAAATAATGATGATAATAATATTAATAACGATTTTTAAACTATGCCCACAATTTATTATTCTTATCTAAATTTACAGTTCGTCCTTTGACTCACCTGTTGTCTGTAGATTGATTATTTGATCAGTAGCCTTTCTGATCATCACGCGGCATTGCTGCAATCTAATGGAGAAAGTAGCCTACTAGAAATACATCTTCAGTTGAGTTCGAGTTCGACCGAGAATAAACCGTTTAGGAGACCGCAATGAACTGACCGCCGTGGCCGGTTTTCTTAGTGTCAGCTAAAGACATTTATTTTTGAAGGTGTTGGGCTGGTGGGGGTTACTTGATAATGAAGGGTCGTCATAGGTATTTCACTTGGCGACTGCTTGAAGTCTCCTAAATGGCTCGGAGGTAGTACGGAATCCCGGGAATGAGGCGGTAACAGGGGAGCGTGACGAATTCTGTATAACGCGAGGAGTTAAGCGCGTGCATTCCTCCCTCTCAGTGTAGCTATATGATGTTTGGAAAAGAGCGTGTTAACTCTCATGCTTGAGTATATGGCTTGAGGCATTGAAGGCAAGTCGTTGGTATTTGTTATATAAAAAAATTGACGTTTGAATGGCCAAATCCCATTATATGTTATGAAATATGCAATGAGCTAAATCAATATCGCACAATCATTTTCTTTTCTTATTTTGACGAATTTTAAACATTTAACAGAGGCTTTTTACACTTTGAGAGTGACTTTTCCAAATAAATATAAAGAGAGAACAAGAACTTGACATGAGTGTAGTTAATCTTAGCAACAACTGAGGACACATGCAATTAATAAAGACCTGAAGATGAAAGGCGCAACCATTTGTGATTCTCAACCCAAATATCCAGCACTGGGATACAAACAATTGCTCTCAATATAGGTAGTCAATGTATGTCATTGGTAGTCATGGCTATCGTTAGCCTGTCTCAAACATTTGTGAAGCAGCGAGCTGCCATTAAATACAAATTATTTATTGCTTTCCTTCATGATCAAAACGGTGAGCAAAAAAAAAAAAAATTATATATATATATCCTTACAATACTGCTATAGATTATGTTGTGCAACATGTTTTTGTCATTTAAGCAGTTAAGCGATTGTTCGTTGTTTTTAATAAGAACCAACAGTCTAATGGATGGATTTACTGGACTTTACTCTCTTGAATAAATTGGCAAGGTAACACAATATTAAAATTACAAAGAAGCTATACATTTTAATAATGTATAAAAGATTCATCACTTATCTGTTGCATCATTTCATTTTTTCAGATGCGTCCTCTTTTTATTGCTTTATTGGTTTTTTGATGAGAATAGATCTAACCAAAGCGGTCCCTCCGGAACAAAACCACAAAGCTCACTAAATAAAATCTGGGACATTTAACTCATTAGCTCGATTTTTATCTTTTCTGTGTAATCGGTAGCATTATTACTCTATCTCTGCCATCCTATGACTGCACAAGGGTTTGCTTTTTATTTCATCGGACTCTGTCAGCCGCTGATGCTGGTTATCGACCCTGATCTCCAGGTGCATCGTAGACGAGGGTCAGTAGGTTCGAGTCTTCATAATGGACACAAAAGCACAAAGCATGCGGACGGGCCAGGCGTGATGCTCCGCTACCTGATATCAAAGCCAGCAGCCTCTGCATGAGAGGAGAGGCCCTCGGAGCAGCCGGAATAAAACCAAAGAGTAACATGCGCTTCAAGGTTTGAAGTGACACCATCTATTTACATCAACAACAATAACAGTAACATTTTACATTACAATAGGCATGTTACAAATTGGACGTTATTGTGATTAATTACAAAAGAGACAACATCGCGTAATTGCATGCACTGCCACAGATTAATTACAAACGACATGTTTCCCGTGTATTCACCGTAATCGCACTGTAACAAACAAAACAAAAATGTAGGCTACTTCTAATCCTACTACTACTAATAATAATAATAAAGAATAAAATTAACATTAATAATACATTGTTGTTGTTGTTTTGTTGACAGATTAAACGAATTTTTGCCGTATTTTCCTTTTTTCCTCTTCTTTTTTTTTTTTTTTTTTTGCGTCGTGCGTCTAATTTCGTTAAATTGACGGAAGCAGTTGTTCATTAATACGCAAATCACGTATTGCCCAAAATGTGGTCAAATGCGTGCCACTGTACTTGTTTTTAAAAAATGGTTTAGGGCTTAAAATGCAACATTTTACATAGTCTGTCAGGCATCAAATTCATACTTGAAGTGATCAAAACCATTAATATATTTAAATGTATGAATATGTAGACTATAGACTTACTTTCTCTTTCTTTCTTTCTTTCTTTAGGCCAAGCTTTTGTCTGAATTAGACTGTGTTTTTAGACTCATTTGTTTCACCACAATTTTTGTAACGTTGTTTACCATCCTTGTGCGCCTCTAGTTTGAGAGGCAATGCGATTTTGAAGGCGGAACACGTTTAGTTCCACTCGGCAGAGTGCACGAACACTGGCGCACCAATAGCATCCCTATGTCAGTCAATAGTCTGCAAAGTGACGCGACCAGAAGGGGAGGGTGCTTTCTCTCAAGCCTATCTCAGTTTTGAGCTTTCTCAAGCTGCAGGGAGCCGAATGGCGCACTAATTTAAGAGTTAACGTTTAGACATCTCCTTTATGATTTCGTGGAGTTTACTAATTTCCTGAAAACTTTTTGCGGGACGAGACGACTTGTGCACGGTGTAGGAAAGGGAGGATCTTCCCTTGCAGCTCGTGACAGACAGCACAACACCGGGATACAAACTTTGCGCTTTGTGCAGAAAACGTCTAGATTGACTCGGCCACTAACTAACAGGTGACTTGGTGCGTGTTTTAAGTTTTATAGATATGTCTTGTTCTGCTTCTGTGCCCAGGTTTGATCGAGAGCAAATACTAATCTTGCAAGTGCCAAGTGCAATGAAAAGTTTTCTTGAGCTGGCCATTTTAGCGGTAAAGCCGTGAGGTTGAGATTTCTGTAATGTTGTGTGCTATAGTTTTGGGATTTGCAGCATGGGCAACCCTGACAAATGTGTTGTTGTGGATATTACAACAGGTCCTGAGTCACTAGGACGGCGCTTCCTTGCTGGTAACAGTGGGAATATTTAAAGATGTTGGACGGTATAAAAATCGAAGACCATCCGCTGCGGTCTGGACAGGCTACACTTGGAGTTATGCTGGGTAAGTTATTCATTGTCTTCAGTATTATAGCCTACTAGTGTGAACACGTATTCCTGGAATACGAAAAGATGATTTCTGAGAATTTTATGATGCTGTTTTTATCAAGATGTACGCGATAATTAAAGCTGAAACTGTGGCAAGTCAAACTATGCAGGCGGCTGGGATGCATCCTCCTGTGTCATGCATTTTACCGGCCGGCCGCATATCTGTCGAATAATCAAGGCTAATTCTCAGAGAAAATAACCCCATTACACAACTGACCTATAAAACCTTTTCTTACATTTTATGCGCAACGTAATGCATTTATTTTGATACTCTAGTGTTGTCTTTTTTTTTTTTTTTTTTACACAAAGGGTTCTTTTTATTTCTCATTTTACAGAGTTCAGGTTGCCATGTTTACACAAATAATTACAAAGTAATTCTAATTAACTACATGGTATCAAACGGTTATACTTATTTCTCATCCACACACTTATGGCTGCTTCATTCTAACTAATAACTGTAACGTTTAAATACTAACAAATAAAAAATAGGCCTACCGCAAAAAATACACACACACATTGAAACACACACACACACACAAAATAAAAAAACACACACACAAGCAAACAAGCAACAACAAAACACCTGCACAATTCTATTTTTATTATTTATAATGGCTGGAAATTTTTACTCCACCTGTTTTTTGTATAGAGTAAATAAACAAAAAGTACAATATTATTTAAGAATCACATTTATGTCATTTTTTTAATGTAGTTTTGGCTGATAGTTTGTGCGTTGTTAAAAATTTGAGCGTAAATACTACTACTACTACTACTACTACTAATAATAATAATAATGATGATAAAATCCTATCGTACACAGGCTACTTTATGTTCGTAAACTGGCAGTTATAATTCACACGCCATTTGTTGTTGTTTTTTATCACCGTGTCATAGGCCTATTGGTTTATTTAGTACAGCCTAATATTACAACTTGATATCATAACCACTTGTTCAATAGCCCATTTATGTATACTTATTTTTTTTAAATTAGATGAAGTTAGAACGTTATTAAAAGTATGCATTTGCTCTCCAGGGACGGAGTGCCATCATCAGGCGGTGTGTGAGGGGTGCCAGCGGCCGATATCCGACCGCTTTCTGATGCGCGTCAACGAGTCTTCATGGCATGAGGAGTGTTTGCAATGCGCCGTGTGTCAACAAGCGCTCACCACCAGCTGCTACTTCCGGGAGAGGAAACTTTACTGCAAACACGACTACCAACAGTAAGGGCATGGATTATTTGAAAGAAATAATTGGTGTAACACGCACGCAGTGTTTTGCTTGACTTGTTTTTATTCATCTGTGATCAAGCAAAGAAAGGGGCACATTTTTCGTTTTTACGCAATAACACTCACAGTAGGCTATTTGAGGCGTTGGTGGTATGATTTTGTTGAACTTGTCAATCTTACAATTCTGTTGTTTTTCAATTGAGACGCCAAGTGGTATTGTCGAAGAATCATCTTTATATTTATTAGGCTTTTATGTGTTATAGCCATAATGAATTTAGTTCCTCAGCTGTCATGTTCTAAACTGTCTTATTTCTAAACTGAGACGTCAGTCCTGGATTTAGTGAGTGATAGTTTGGTTTGAATTGTCATTTCAGTTTACGCTGCACTGGATTTTTTTTATTTTTTATTTTTTGAGCTGTGATATTTTGTAACGCAATGACAATCAAAATTAAGCGATTTCATTTAATTTAGTCTTTTCTTCGATCATTCGATCAGTCGAGGACGACATCATTATTTGATCACCTGTCGTAGTAGCGCCCATGTCAATTTAACGCAGATGGATGCGGGTTGATTCATTTTATTTTTACGTTTAGCCTACATGTCAATCATAAATGGTCAGAAATTATTTAAGTGAGGCAATTTCTTGACTGACTTTAAATTATAAACGAACTGGTTTTTTTTCTTTTTAATAACGCACTATTGTTTTATCTTTTATTTCTTTTAATTTCTTTTAATTTAATTAATTCAAGTTTTCTTTCATTAGTTTATTTAGCTAATTTATTATTATTATTATTATTATTATTATTATACCTAATATTATTGTATAATTATTGTTGTTGTTATTGAATTGTACAATCGTGGGGCCATTTCTATCGTTCTAGGCCTTTTTTTATTTATCAAAATCTTTTTGATTTAATCAAGCCTTAACCATACCATCATGAATGTACAAACGCTAAAAGTGATGCATAGCCTATAGCCTACAAAATGCCTATTTTTTAACCGGTACGGTAGCAAAAAAAAAACGTAGCAAATCTTCTCGAATCGCACTTCTTATTCCTCAGTTATAAAATCGTGTGTAGTCATGGTATGGGATAGTTTGAATGTGCACAGTGGGTGCTGTGTTGATATTCACCCGGTCCTGAAGCTGTGAGTGGACCGCAGGGCGCTTTATGTTGCATGTCTTCTCCCCATGTGTCACTACTTTTGCAAGCTTTTGTGTCAGGGGTTTTGAAATATCGCTCCCTCTCTCATGGTGATAACTGGGAGGTCCCTATCCGACACCATGCAATAATTAAAGGGCCATTCCTACTGCCTGACTTTAATAGTCTCCAATTCTTTCAGCTTCAGAGTTAGTGTTAACAAAATTAATTTCATAGCTCTGGTCTTATATTTCATACCCTGGAGACGGCAGCTAGCGCTGAGACAGGCCAAACATGTTAAAAAAAAACGTGTTATTTATGGTATTAGGCTATATTTAGATTACATAGCCTATTTAAATGACTGTTTGTTTACCTGTTATTGGGAAAGATTTCTCACTTTTTTTTCTTTGCATCCACCAATTGCAATCTTAACTAGGCTATGTTATGTTTTATAAGGCCTTGTGAATGTCAATCAGGTGTTAGGTTCGTGTAAATCATATTTCCCTGGTCTGATCTCCCTTTACAAAACATTACAAAACCTGCCATTTCATAAACAGCCGTTCCGTTTCAGCATGCACACCTCTGCTATGGGGCTCCTCTCACACGCGCGCTACACAGGTAGCTAGCAGTAATATTTGTTTATTTATTTCGCAATGACGGGCCACTTAGTAGATGTAATTTGCACCTTTTTGACTTTTATGACGTTCATTTAGGTTGTACTTGTCAACCCCGAAAAGCGCCCGTGGCACCAAATTGAAGCCTTTGGCCGTTTCTGGTGGAACTCCTCCTAATGACATACTAGCATCAATTGATTCATGCCCTATAATCATTAGAACCGTAAATCACGACATTGGGCAAACGTTCATATTCACACCTCTCTGTCTGTTATTTACAGCACGAGCTTACCGGCGGGAATTTATAGCTTGTTTTGGCGCGGAAAATCAAGAGTAACTTGGAATAACTTGGAACTAGGCTTTCGTTATTAGAGGATTAGCTTTGGAATTACGATCTGCATATAATGTTCTTTAAATGGCTCAGCAGACCTTTGCGTTAGCGCCAATTAAAGACACAGGTTATGGAAATATAATTGTGTTTTCAAGCTATTAGTGAGAATTCTCTTTACTGTATTGGAATTAATTGGAATTGCAACGCCACTACCATAGATGGAGCCTACACTTTCTTTCTTTCTTTCTTTCTTTCTTTCCTAAAGGTGGCAGAAAAATATTAAATAACCTAAATAGACTATTGTAAATAGTCTGTCATTTACAAACATTTACAAAGTAGTTTGGACAAACACCTTTTATGATCTTAAAATTACATTTTAAATTCATGGAAGCTACAAATACTATTTTCTTTTCAGTAAATGTTATTATAATAGCTTTATATTCATATTTTTTAAACATAGCCTACATGTATATGTATTTTATATATTTATTTTTTAATAATTATTTTTCTGTGTTTTTATTTAATAATTACTCAAAATTATCAGAATAAATAGATTTACTGCAAAAGAAAATAATGATTGTTGCTTCTAATGTTGTGAAAATGAGAATAATGCACTTCCTCTAGATTAGAAGTTGTTTTTGGCAAAGATTTTTTGTATGTGTGTGAGAGAGACACATCATGTTTCTTACTGTTGGATTTAACTTGTTGTGATTTGAATTATTCTCAAATAGACAACAGGATTTCTGCACCATGAGAGGAGTAGGTAATGAGGGTTTCTGTGCACTCAGGGTTTGTGTATGCATAGATAGATAGATAGATAGATAGATAGATATGCCTCAACTTCTGCCGTTCAATTTTACAGTGTTGTTTAACAGAAGTGTATATATTTCTGTATTATTCGAATGCTGAGTGTTTGAATGTTCTTGTCTGGCCTTAGTGTCAGTGGAACCTGGCTCAAGTCTGCTGTTAGTTTTGGTCCAGGGATAATTTGCTTGAAGTAGGAAGTTGTGGGTTATCCCCTGGTGTGCTGATAGTTCTATTTTAGCACCGTGGGGGCATCCTCCTGCGATGTGTTGTTTTTTAATTAGCTCTGCTTTGTGAGCGGGATGCCGCATTCCCGCTGACATGAGTGGATTTTGGGCCTGGCAGTGTGTTTTCTACATGACTGGAGCCGTACACCCTCCCAATACACCCTGCCGTTGTGTTTTTACCAAGCATGCCTTACTGTCCAGTTATTGTTTCAATTAAAATAACCTTTAAATCAACATGATGATTTATTCATGATTTGTGATTTTTTGAATACTTGTTTTGCTATAGTTGTATACATATAAAAATAAAAACAGCTGTGTTTCGATTAACGTGTGAGAAAAGTACTCACATGTTTAGAGAAGAGAGGCGGGTACTAATCCTGCAGCGTTCAGGGGTTTTTGCTTGCCGTGATGGAGGCCCTCGTAGCGCTCTGCTCTGGGATGAGGCCGAGCCTGAGCCAGCCTGTTCCTCTGCAAGGAAGTATTAGGTTTTGTGTCAACATTAGCCCAGCCTCTCCTGGCAGCATTAAAATGATGCAATCATCTGTCATCTCTTGACTAGTGCCACACACCCCCACCACCAGATGTTTAATGCTTTGACCTAACGGGATGTTATTCTAATGTAGAGGGGAGCGCTAGATGACTGGGTTTTGCTTTTAAATTCACTTTTGGAATAGAATATTTAGTTTTCTCTGTGTGTCTATTCTCTTTTATGTGTGACTGTTGTTACTTAATGTCCTTGACATGTTACTCCACATCTGTGATGGTATTTATCCATGGAAAATATGTATGCTATGTCTATATGTTTAATATGCCAGCCAGAGCCAACTTTAAAGGATATTTATTTTGCTATTATAAATACAGTGCTTGCACAAGCTAATATTACTTGAGCTACTCGGTGAATATAAAATTATGAAAATGTCACAACCACTAGTTTTTTTTTTTATTGACCTCAAAAAACTATTTTTTTACTCTAATTTAATGATTTTGAAAAGTAAAGTGTTTTTAACTAAAGTGAATTATTAGTCCATTTGATCCAATTATTAATTCTCTTTATCCCAGGTATGGTTTATACTTGAACTTATATATTCATATTTATATTTTGATATTTGTTTTAATATTTAGATAATAATTGCTAAGAATATGCTAACATTTTTTTATGGATGTTACTGTAGCATCATATATCTATATACCTCACCTCCTAAAACTTAATGCTAAATTAAATATTTTACAATAATGTATTAAGATATTTCTAATCTATAATTTTAAGCATTGGTTACTTATCTGGAATTAGATCATTTATGTCAAGTGTGTAATTTCTTCACCAAAATGAATTGCAGAAATTGCAGAATTGAAGGCACGCCCCTTTTCATCCATTGGTTGGGCAAACACATAACCCCGCCCCCAAATGCAATTTAAGATCTGTTTCTGCGTTGGACTGGTTGAGATGCTGAGCCACAGTGTTTATTTCAAGGGAATCGACTTACAATTTGGTTTACTTAGTTGCACACATAAACAGATATATCACCCACTATGCAAATAAAAAGATTCCTTCTGTTTTAGCATAATATTAAGAAGCCATAAGCACAATATCTCTCCATCATTCCTCTCTAATGTTGCTGTAGGCTCTTTTCTTGTCTCTGTTCCACAGTGTTCTCAACATAGTGATGAAGCTCAGTGTCTCCACAGTGTTATTCCTACACAGGCTTTTCAGATACGCAAGAAAACACTGGCACTTGGATGGCAGGTGGTGCCACAGGGCATGTGGCTCGCCTATGGCTCACTATCACACCCACCTAACACATTCTACCTGTGCATGAAGACATTATGCAAATGGATTTTGTCTCAAAACGAGGATTTTTTGTGTTTAAACAAAGCGAAAAAAATAGAATTTGTAAATGAAAAAAACAACAGCGACATAATCCAGTGATAGAACAATTATTGGTTTCTTTCAAAGTGTCCACATCCTCCAAAATAATCCTGGACTATTAAGCTGTCTTGCGAGAGTGTTTCAACTGTCTTGTCATAGACAAGAAGATTTAAGCTTGGCTCATGTCTTAGATGCAAGTTATGAGGATGATAATCGAATCTCATCTTGGACTTCTCAGACTCTTTCTCTCCCTCTCTTTCTTTTTCATATCCTAATGAGATTAGCCTCCCAACCGCCATAGTACTAGACAATTTGAATGACAGGTCTGCTCCGCTATCCAAGGCTATCTTACTAAGCTCTTCGCCGCATTGTCTTGAATGGAGGGACTGACGGAAGCTGTGTGCCCTAATCCTCTTATTTGTGTCAGAGGGAGAAAAGAGGGAAGAATGAGGTGGAATGGGACAGTGCTTTGGAATAGCACCACTGCCACTTCCTCCCTCCGAAACCTCTCTCACAGCCAAGTGAGCATGAGAGGGATCTTATGAGGCTCAGGCTCACAGACAGGCACAGTCACACATGCATTAGGCAGTTTGCTCCCTCCATTTAACCCTTGTTCTGAAAGCATTTTCATAAAGTACAAAGCTCTTGTTAGTGGAAAAGTCCATAAATATAAAATGTCCAAGTAGCTTTTTGGAATTTCAGCCGGTATTCATGCTCACCCTCATGTGGATTCAGACCTGACTTTCTTTTTTCTGTGGAGCACAAAAGGTATTTTGCAAATGTTCTTTGAAGGACTTTGTTTGGACACCAACGTTCTTTGAAATATCTTCTTTTATGTTCCATAGAAGAAAGAAAGTCATGTTTGGAACAAAATGAGGTTGAATAAAATGATGACAGAATTTTAATTTTGGGGTTGACTATCTCTTTAAATGTCAAAACCTGGCTCACCATATTAGAGCGTTTTAAGGGTCACTTGAAAAAATGACTTTTGCTGGTTTTTGCTGGATGCTTTGTGGTCTTTTGTGCCCGCGCAGTTCAGTTCCTTCACGTGGAATAAGCTTTCTCTGGGTCGGACCCTCCTGGAGCTAGAGGTAATCTGTCTTCAGCTGGAGCTCCCACAGTTCTTTATTTACTCATTCAACTAGTTGGAAGTCTGTTAGACTCCAGATCAGATGCTCTGAAACCAATCTGATTACCTCAACCAGCCAATTACCTTCCTCTTCGCAACCACAGTTCTAAAGCTCCGCATTCTGCATTGTGATATTTCTTCATTTTCATTATAAAGGGAAAGAGAAGAGCAGCCGTTGGAACGTTCTTGAGTGTTGTCATACCACCAAGGTACTTTCAGGAAAATTAAACAGAAATGTTGGATAAGTTACTCTGTTCAGCAATTGAATTCTTACAGTTTAGCACATCCTGTTATTTGCAGTGAACATGACAGATTGCATTGTGGTTGATTAAAAAATGTTGTGTGGTTGTAACATTAAACATTGTTGACGGAATCGTAAGTTTAGATTTTTTTTTTTTGGATCAAATATTAGCAATCAGCCTCAGTTTTCATGAGCACAAGCTTAAAGCTGTTCTACAAGCAGGACAGCTTTATAGCTAAAATAAAACACAAGTTTAAAGTTTAATAGAATTAATGTAAGTGCTTTTATAAAATTATAAACTTCATATTTCTGCTTATCCTTCAAAAATTGGCCCCATTAACTTCCATCGTAAATGCCTTATTATAAGCTTCTGTTCAAAACTGTGAAAACCTATAGGCTGATTGCTAAAACTGTGAAACTATGTACCTCTTAATTGGTTTGTACATGATTATATAAGTTATATATAGTATGTGTGTTTGTGCTTCATTGGTATATGAAAATTAAGTGGCTTCATCCTCTTGTGCATCAAAGTAGGAGTGTCATCACTCAGTGTGTGTATCCGGGACGAAATCCTGAATCCTGAATGCTGCAGTCTAAATATTCCTTATCTCCCACCCAGGGTTGAGGGGAAGCTGAAGTAGGAGACAGGTTAAAGTAAACTGAAAAAACAGCGTTCTGACCAGCAAGACCTCCTGTTTCCCCACCCACGGTCCTGATCTTCTGTCGCTATGGGGATCACTGCTGATCGGCCCATCGCTGACTGGACCAAGGAAAACAAACGTGAGCAGGAGATGGTGGGGATCGTATTTCCATACCTCCTTGGGACTGCGAGCCCCCCACAAACAGCTAAAATGATTTGTGCTGGAGGTCAAAAGACCCATGGTGGCTTCAAAAAGTGGAGAGTGGAAATATTTGGATGTTAGACGGAGTCAATAGAAGGCACAGTGATGGAGAATGGAGTGAAAGAAGGAGAGACAGGGGGGAAAAAAATTGAATAAGCAGCTAACTGGATTGCAGATGTTTAAAAATGTTAATATTCTTCTGTCAGACAATTCAGTTAAACACAAAGCCACAGCAGTGTAAACACAATTGGCTTTAATTTTATAGTCATATCGATCAACAGCATTTGTGGCACAATGTTGATTACTACAAAGCCGTTTGTCCCTCCTTTTCTTAAAAAATAAATGAATGAATGAATAAATAAATAAATAATACTATCCGGTTTACAGTGAGTCACACAATGGTAGTCAATGGGACAAATGCATACATTTAAATCTAAAACAACCATAATGATGACAAAAATAACTTTACAGATTAAAAAAAATACAAGATTAAGCAATAATTAATGTAAGTGCTTTTCTAAAATTATAAGCTTCACATTTCTACTAAATCATTCAAAAATTTACCCCTTTAACTCCCATTGTAAATGCCTTATTGTAACCTTGATTGTTGCTTTTGTAAATAAAACAAAAGACAAGTCAAGTCAAGTAAAAAAGACAAGTCACAAAAGTTTTGTGGCGATCATCATAATGCTGTCAATGGAACTTCCATTGAATCCAGAATATTATTTTAATAGAAACAGAACAGATCTTATTTTTTATTTTAGAGAAGGTTTCAACCGAGATCTTTGTGATGTAATCTTTAGGTCAGGTCTCATCTCTTTAGGTCAGGTCTCTTTTTTCACAAAGGGATGCCACCTTTGTAAGACAAAAAAAATATATAAAATCCAGAGAGTACGATACTGATCGTCTGTGCCTTTTACCCCCTTTCTCTCCCCCTCTCTGCTGTATTTCCATGTCTCTCCTGGCTGGATGCTAATATTTCTCTGAAAAGAGCCACAATACATCTATCTGGGAATTTCCACCACTCGCAAGTGCAGCAAAATGATCTGCTAGTCTAAAAAAAAAGGTGGGGGAATGAAATATTGAGGATTTCTGAAAATTGAATAAAGGAAAATGATTTATTCCATAGTGCCATTTTAATGAAGACTCATGTGTCTTTGTTTACATACGAGCGACACCAGAAAACCTTAAATATTGGCTGATTAATATTGAGATATTACACATTCTTTGTTTTTGTGTCAAACAATGCATCCTCTTTATCCTGTTTTACCTTGTGAATGCTGTTGTTTTGATAGTACACTTTTTACCAGTCCTCTCTATGCCCATCCTTTTTGGCAGGATTCATAACCACAAACACAAACATGCTGTTCAGACATAATAGTGTTTCGAAGAAACTTTGAACCTTAGAATTGCTTATTCAGCGGTAAGGACTGAATGAGAAGCAAAGCTAAACTCACTCGAGTCACATATGGAAAATAGATAGACCTGACTTATGCATATTTCGCCCCTAAAAGAGTCAAACATTTCTGTTATGGCCTCAAACATGTTCTCCATCTCAGACCAATCCATCTCTTCTCCTGGCTTCCCTGCTTCTGTTGTTTTTTTTTCTTTGGAGTGAGTGAGTAAGTCCGTTCCCCCCTCCTGAGGTGGGCGTCTGTCTGTTGTCAGGCGTGAGGAGCGGCCCCTGCCCCTGCAGTTAGCAGGGGGAAAGCGATCCTGACCCCCGGCCCAGAACATGAAACCAGAGCCGGTGTGTGGCGCTTGGTGCTCAGCTGGAGAGGCGGCAGAGCCCTGACCTCCAGCTCCACATCACACCGTGCGCCAGACTCTTCTCTGCCCTCCTTCTTCAGCTCTGTAGTGGTGGGACACGGTGCCAAACCACCTGATGGCAAAGCCTGAACGCCTCACGCACCCAAAAACATCTCCGTCTGTAAGATAAACAGTCTGCTGCAATCCAAACAGTTTGCTGTCACATTCATCCTTGTTTGCATAAGTACTCTTTACAAGAGTTAAAAGGATTAAAAGAGAGCGTTATACTATAAATGTCTAAAATAATACACAAATTAAAATATTTAATGGAATAAAAGAAGACTGTATTAAAGTACAGAAACTATGCTAGATTTTTATTTGGCTAATGTCCTTTCTTATTGGTTTTGAGGCTTTGGATTGGTGTTTTAATTTTACTGATAAATTCTTGTCTTGAGGTGGATACTTAAATACAGACACGAGAAACATTTTCCCACGTGCTGTCTGTCGTTTTGTTCTGAACTAGCAATATCGATTCTCGGATGAATCAGTTCTTTGAGTCTGTTTTTTTTTTTTTTTTGAGTGAATAGGACAAACTGATTGGCAAAACTGTACGAATCGTTTGGTGCAGCTTTCACTCAGTAAAACAATGCAATACTCAAAACATGGAAAACAAAGAAAAAAACATTGGATTGAGTGGAATATTTATCTACAATCCATTGGAAATGCTCACATTTTGCAGCATCGAAGAAGGTCTTTAGGAGGTTCAACACCAGCATGTGAAAATTGTGAACGACTGTGTTCAGTTGAAGACTCTTTGAACGAAACAGTGACAACATGTATGAAATCATTCAAAATAAATGCACTTGACATTTTGGACATGTACTGTATAAATACTATGGTGCAAGGAATACCATAATGATCAATACCATGATGTTTATTTCAAAACACCATGGCAATAACATTTAATTCCATCATTGTACCATGGTACTGCTACAAAAGGATACGTTTTTGAAAGGTAATTTTGAATTAGGGCAGTGTCATGTGAATAGGTTTTTTTTTTTTTTTTTTAGAAAAAACAGTGTGTACAGTAACTCTAAACCATTTTTATTTTGCTGTTTTATGTTCTGCTCTGATATTTTGTCATTTCCTACCTCTCCTCTCTTTCTTTTAATCGGTGTGATATGTTTTACCTATCAGCAGAAGCACCAGTTAAGTCAACAGGAGTCAACAAAAAAGTCCTTAGAATCAAAAAAATGTTTGCAGTTGTTTAAAATTTGCATTTAGCGTTTTTTTTTTTTTTTTTGCGTCACGTGTTTTGATATATC
>NW_015640468.1:2958335-2987647 GCF_001515625.1 Sinocyclocheilus rhinocerous
TAGCGTTTTTTTTTTTTTTTGCGTCACGTGTTTTGATATATCAGAATAGACTTGCAACACATTTTTGGATCACAAACCACCACTTGAGAATAATTGGTAAGGTGCTTTCCCAACCAATCTACATACTATTATTAACAAAGCAAAATCAAAGCAAGGACAGAAATGTATCATAGCTTTCAAAAGAGAGCCCTGCAAACTTATCGTCCATAACGTTGGACCCAGTGATGTAAGCGGAGAAGAACAAATGATCTGCTCTGAAGTGTTAAGTGCTTTAGTGTTATGATATCAAATGGAGCATGAAGGCTTGGACAGAGGTTTATGATTTCACTTCTCTATCCCTTTCATTGCTCTTTCCTGTCGTTATTTCCCAGTCTCAGAGCAGCTGTCTGTCACTCACACGTGGGCTGTATTTGCATACAGTTGCTGAGTGCGTCATGTGATGAACAAGAGTGGATATGCTCACAGTAAACCAGTAAATCTCAACTGGTTTTTCTTTGGGATGCTGATTTGTGGCAAATTTTGACTGGTTGTATATCATTTGTGAAAAATGTCATATTGACATGTAAACCCTCTTTATTGTTCTGTCATCGCTATACATGATTTCATAGTTGGTTGCAGTTTATTATTTACATTTAGCATATTTTTTTCCTCCTGTTGTCCGCAACAGACCTACAACCTAATTTTGAAAAATACTGCCATGCGATGCTCACACACGCACACATGATGCTCCGTAAGAAACCTCTCAGTGGTGTGGTGGTGTGGGTGTTTGCCTTTTTAACAAAGTGACTGCACGTGGTGGCGTATTTGTTTCGTGGTTTTCAAGTAGAGCCGATGTTTCAGTATCTGACAGGCTGCGGAGCTTTTGAAGAGCTGATGTTCAGTTTATTCGCAGTGGAAGGGCAGCTGCTGTATCCTCTCAACATTTTGGTCTGATCCACCAGTTACACGCTTGCAGGCACGCACATACGCACAGCACATCTGCATCCCACATGCTTAGATACACGTGTACACATGTTGTCGGATTTGAGACTATAATCAGATTAATTGGTCCATCTTTCCTTGGAAACCGAACATGCATTGTACGTTAAAAATTTTTTTTTACAAGAGCCATATTGATGTAACATTAACCAGAAGCCGTGCTTGGAGTGTGGGGTCAGAGGGAGACTTGAGGGCCCCTGACATGACATCCTAATGAAATAAAGACTGCAGAAAGAGAGCGAATGCAAGAGAACCCTCTCAGCATTAGCTATTAAGAGAGAAGAATGATTCCTTTTATCTGTACTGTGCTCACAAATTATACCCCTAAAAGCGCTTTCTACCTTTTTTGTTTTTAAAAATGTTAACTTTGACCTCAGATGTTATGTCTCCCCATTTGAGAAACATGAGTAAAAATCAGTCATGGCCCCATGAGGGAACCCGAACATTAGTTGAAGTGTGTTTCTAATCCTTATTAACATTCTCCAAAGTCATGCATGAAATATGTTTTGTGCCACACTACGCACCATGTGTTTTTCTTTTTCTCCCCAAGTATTTTTCAAACAGAGATCCACTACACACACTGCTGTGCATTATTTTATTATAGGGTTGAAGCTCACCGCAAGCCCTGAGAGTTTAAGAGAAGGAAAAACTGGCCTTGATTTTCCACTATGGTTTCGTTCGCTTTGTCCCAATGCTTCCTTCTGCTTGATTGTTATTTCGTAGTGATGTCATCAGTGCAGGTATAACATGACGTTTTGTTTCTGTTCACAAACAGTCTGCTGTTCAGACAGGCCTTGCATTATTCCAGCGCATGTTTTCTCGATACCGAACTCTCCTCTTTCTCTGTGGCTGTATTTCTCTCTGTCAGGTTTTTAAGTCTCCCAAAAAAGCATATCAAACTCCAGGGAGAGATGTATGATCAATCAAAAGACTCAAACATCATTATTTTTTGAGAACTCCAGGTATCTCCCACCCATGTGGGTTTTTTCCCCTCCGTGAGAGACATGCGAGCAGCTGCGAAGAAACTCTTTTGCCAGCCATCGGATGAACCTCAGCAGACATTCGTCAAGGATTATGAGAGAAGTTTTTCTGTTTTTCATAATTGAAATGTTACGTCCTTCTGACCAGTGAGAGAAAGACAAACGAGCAGATTGAGAGCCAAACAGGAAGAGTTTGTAGACTCTTGGCCGGAGTTCATATAGTGTATCTGAAAAACACCTCTAGTTGTGCAGAATTTGAAGATGTGGTCTTTTAGTTCCATGTTGTACGTAATGAGCTGAGAGCTGCGAGGAAGAAAGCAATGAAAAGGGGGAGAGAGAAATACGGTGAGCGGTTTCTGAAGGCAACATTAACCCAGGGTTCTGTAGTATTAAAAGAGATTTACACACCAACGTTTTAAAGCAGTTTTCTTTAGCTCACCAGCTCCTCTTTTACAGATATTTCAAGGAAGCTATAAAAGTGAACCGACAACTGGAGTAGAATCCCTGACGCAGCATTGGAGATCGGCCCTCAAGCCATACTGCATCTGAGACCCGACAACTATTGGGGCCCTTGGGTTTGAGTTCAACCGCAGTTGGTGAAAGTCAGAGCAAGATAAATAAGTAAGCAGCGAGTGCTCTAAGGTTTCACGTGACTTCGTTAGGATATGTTTTTGCCTGCGTTCGATGAAGACTAGGATTGTATAACCTGTGATTGTACTCCTCATGATACCTATTCTTCTATTTTTCTGTGGAGGGCCCTGTTTGTGACCAAATGCAGCGGTGTTGTTTCCCATGCGGTTCTTTTGATGCATGGGGTCTGCATGGTCCAGAATGCCTCTGCTCTGTGTCAGATGTCATACTCCCCTCTGGGCTGACCAACAGGCTCTCTTTGCACCCTGATGTGCCCATAACATTTAACGGTGCTTTGGCAACCCTAAATGGAAACTCTTACTTGGCCTCCGCAATCAGTGTTCATTTCTTCTCTGGTTGCATTTGTATTTCTGTTTCCTTCGTTATTATTTAATTAGTTATTTAACCCTGAGTCTTTGATATCTGTGAGGACGAAGACCTCAATGGAAAATTGATGGAGAAACCTATGTCTTCTCACAGGGGTGCACGAAGGAGCAGTAATTTGTCCAGAGGTTTAGTAGGTGTCTTTTGATAAGAGCAAAATGGCAGTATTTGCATGTTTTTCTGGGTGTATGTCATTCTTGAGGACCTCTAAACAGAGGTGATGCTGAGCTTTAGACTAACAATCCTAGATAAATGAATTAGACTTACAATCCAAGATAAATGAGCAAAATCCACACTGGGACAATCTGTCTTTCTTAATTCTACGGCACACAAAAGAAGATATTTTGAAGCATATCTCTGTGTTTTTGTTCATACGATAAAAGTCAGTGGGGTCAAGTGTTGCTTTGGACCATTTCAACTTTCATTGTGTGGACAAAAACAGTTAAAACATTCTCTTGAAAAAAATAAATAATGAATAAATTTTCACTTTAAACACTAGAATACATTTTTAACACTAAATTCTCATTCCACTTGGGAAAGGTGTAAATTGAACAGCTATAAACAGTCATGACATGGGATTTAGAGTGTTTAAAGAACTTTTATCTCAAAAACGTCCTACATGTACAATTCCCTCATTACCTATAAATCAGTACCATGTCACTATTAGTCCTTGGTATTTTAATGACTATGCTTGTATCTTGATTATATTCCAGAGTACTTTATGTTGGGATGTGGACATCAGAGACTGATTTCTGTAACGTGCACAATTCTTTATCTCGGTTTTCGTGTCTCGGCTGTCCTCCTCGAGATGGACACTCACCCTGTGGCGGCAAACCACCAGAGGCCTGTAGGTAATTGCACAAGTGGTTGATATTTCAAAGCCTGCGCTCACTCGCTGTCCTCCAAATGCGTTTAGGTGCTAGACTGGGAGCTTGTAACGTATTCTTCAGATATTTCAGATAGAAAGAGATGTCATTTTCCAGTGGTTGCATGAGAGTAGATGTCCGTTTCATCCTTGAGATTTGTGATTCTGGGGACATCCATGCAGATGCATTGCATCAAGCCCAGGATGCACTAAAAGTGTCCTTCGCACGTAGCTGTTTATGTGGAAGGTTCATAAGACCCACAGGATCAAAGAAAAGCAGGAAAAAACGGCATAGAAGGGAACAGGAAAAATAAATAGAGAGGGCATGTTTTAATTATACGATGTGTGTCAGGCAAGTTTTCGCAATAAATGCCAATCCTTTCGTGTTCAGCAAATCTTAATTGACCTGATTGCCACACGTATCTGTTCTCCAACTGTTATCATTATGAAAACACAGCTGTTTGTTTATATTACCATTGCATATCCCAATACATTTATTACCACTTTCAAAGCCAGTAAACTGATTCCCATCTGAAGCAACACATTGGTTTTTGGGACTACGCAGGATCGGGCGAAACTACTAGGGATGATTCTCTGATTTATTTACGGCCACACAGACCTCAGAAATGTGTGGTAGGGAATCCGCAAGTGCATTTCACCCCTATAATCAGAATTTATATGCCAGTGGGGTCGCGAGCGATTTGTTTTGGCTGTCCGTTGGAGTGCAAACACGTGCGTATGAAGTGGCTGGCGCATTATTTTTATTACCGTAAAGAAAAATAAAACTGAGAAAATGCAAAACAGACCTCTTAAACATAAGAACAATGGCAGTTAAAAATGATCAAGAAAATTTCACACCACAGACCTATATCCTATTTCTGCATATTTTTTTATTGCATTGTAACAATTTGTTCTCTGAAAGGCCAGTGAGCAAATGAAGATCATACTTGACAGTTGCTTATTTCTTTCCTATATTCACCATCCCATTTGTTTATTTTTCAGGTTTGCTTTGCATGGAAACATTCATCAATCTGCTGTATAAATTATACGATGTGTGTCAGGCAAGTTTTCGCAATAAATGCCAATCCTTTCGTGTTCAGCAAATCTTAATTGACCTGATTGCCACACGTATCTGTTCTCCAACTGTTATCATTATGAAAACACAGCTGTTTGTTTATATTACCATTGCATATCCCAATACATTTATTACCACTTTCAAAGCCAGTAAACTGATTCCCATCTGAAGCAACACATTGGTTTTTGGGACTACGCAGGATCGGGCGAAACTACTAGGGATGATTCTCTGATTTATTTACGGCCACACAGACCTCAGAAATGTGTGGTAGGGAATCCGCAAGTGCATTTCACCCCTATAATCAGAATTTATATGCCAGTGGGGTCGCGAGCGATTTGTTTTGGCTGTCCGTTAGAGTGCAAACACGTGCGATTTATGGCCGTACCCATCCTTCACCTGTGAATAGATGGTGAGGATGAAAGATTACTTCTCTTCAGGCGTGCATGACTGTTGTTTCACATGGATTAATGGGGCTAGGAGTGCTTTCCCTAAGCACAAAGAGACAAATTTGAGCATTAAATTAGACAACTCTTACATGCCAAAAGTGTTTGCTCATTGGACAATCGCCAACTTGATTCCAGAGCCCGTCAGAGTAAATCGCCTCACTGATGAACGCTAATCCTGTAAGCAAGCATAAGTACGCTAAGATTCTAGACTTGTTATATTCTTTTAAGCTAAAGTAAATCTTGCTTCGGGCAGTGTATTTACAGACTGCAGGAATATGCTGTGATGTTTCATGGGTAGTTACAAAAACTGTTTTTTTTTGTTGTTTCCCTTGAAGTTTAATGTTGAAGCTTAATGTTGGATGTAATTCACTCACACCATGACATTCTGATATGTTGTGGCATGTGCAGTTGTGATTGTTCATTTTTTTGAGAAGCCTGTGAAATGACTGTGAGCACAGTTTTATTGTGTTGATGTATTGAAACACCAAGTTGAAACACGAAATATCACATATTGAAGGGCTTGTCCTTTTTTTTGTTTAAATAGTCAATATCCTTAAGTTCGTATGTCAGCAGTGAACCATTATTTGCTACTTGGCTTTAGAGGGACAGACATTCTCAATCTACAGCATTTTATTAGACAAACAATTTGGAAGCGTAGGTGAGTGCAAGATGAGTCATCAATAGTTTTGGTCTTTTCTTTATTGAAGAGACAATATGTATATTATAATATATATGTGTATATCTGCTAAAAAATTAATTTTTCAAACTTTTAAAGTTTTCCTGAATTAAAAATAGTGTATATATTAGTGATGCACTGATGTTAAAACTGTCCAATACAATAAGCTGATAATTATTAAAAATAGAAGACTAAAAAATAAAACACACAACAACAAAAAAATACATTTAAATGTTACAAGTCCATTAAGGCATCACTGCATTGTATGTACAGTATGAAAAATGGACATTCATTTTCAGTGTTGTCAAACTGTTAGTGAACATTAGTTGACAAAGGTAAAGTTAAAAAATAAAAAAAACTATACTGATAAATAAAAAATCTCCAACCAATGATACCAATATATCATGCATCACTAATATAGGTGACCTCAACAGATGTAAAATGTTAAACAAATTCACTAATGTTTACAATTACAAAGTTATGCGTGTACTGTAAATTGTATATACCACAGTGGCAGTTTTCCTTTGAGACTTGACATCCTTCAGTAGTACAGGTGCCTTCAAAACTCACCACCTCAATCCACATACATAGATTTACATACACATAGAGACAAACAGCGACACAGTTTCCTGTTTGGAGCCTTTAAACACAGCTCACTGCACATTAATCATCAGACCATGTTGTGATCACTCTTTGGGACCGCGGGCCACGTTTAGCCACGTCTGCTTCTCAGGACCCCTGTGCTGACTCCTTCAGTGCCTGTACCTGTTCCTCCATTATTAGCTCTGGATCCAGAGAGTGTGGCTGCTGTCTCCTCCTCCCCCCTCAGGGAGAGCCATAGCTGGGCTGTGAGATGAAGTCAGGCAGGGGTGGTGGGGAAAGGAGTGCTGGCTGTGCTGTAATTACTCCATTGATATTCCTTCCACAATAACGCTGTCACTGCTCATTTGCATAAGTGCTTCTCCGTTCTCGCGGGAGCAGATGAGCACAGAAAGAGGAGGAGAAACCTGGAGGAGTTTGGTTTTCAGTTCAGATTAACGGGTTTGGCTCGTGCCGTCATCTGTCCTGATCTATCCCCCTAGAAATACACAGATATATAATGGTGTGGGCAGTAGTCGAATGCTAGAGGAGGGACAGGAGATTGTCCCTTGAGTTAGACCATCAGTGTCAGGATGCTGATATGATTAAAAAACACATCCAAGGTGATGGTCCTAGAGAGGTCTGTCTTGGTGCAACACAGCTGAGGGATGACAGTTGAGATCACATGGCTTTATTGAAATTCTGATGTATTATTTCAGGAAACTCAACTGAAGTATATGAGTGGTTCACATACTTTTTGTTTTGTGTTTTGAAAGTTGGACTCTCTCACTCTAATACCACTCTGTCATGATCATAACAGGTAACAGCCCATAATGCAATCGCATGTCTACAAGAATTCACCACAGTGTGGTGTTAATGTATTATTAGTCAACCTAGTCTCAAAAAAGTCTTCATAATTCATGTGAGATGTCGAAATCTTTTTATTTATTTTTTTTTTTTTAAACATACAACCCCAACCTAAGCCTAGCCAAGATCTAAATAAATAATGCATTTGCCATCTTGTACAAATTATTACAAGTTTTCAAGCAGTTTGTATAAAAGAGAGATGGAAATAGTAGAATATTACACTGTACAAATGATTTCTCAAACTTGGAAATAAAACAAATATTTACAAGAAAATAGTATTTAAGTATTTCTTTTAATTTTGTTTAACTCAGTGTGTTACTTGCCATTTCTTTGCAATTAATTTTGAAATTTACTAGCAATTTCTGAGTGAAAATTATTTCTACCCCAATGTTCTCTTCAGTGTATTGAACAGATAAAAAGTCAACAATTCAAAAATAACACATTTAGGGAAAATTAATTTAAAAATATGATGAAATTTTCTTTTTACAAATAGCAAAAAACTGAATACAACTCTCAGATCAACTATAGCCCATTGCAACTGTACAGAAATTGCACAAACATGATTTCAGTTGTGTATATAAATTATGTTGAAAGGACTACAATTTAGTTGTAACAGAGCACAAATGTTAAAGGGGTCATATGATGCGATTTCAAGTTTTCCTTTCTCTTTGGAGTGTTACAAGCTGATTGTGCATAGATAAGATCCCTGAAGTTGCAAAGACTAAAGTCTCAAAACCAAAGAGATATTCTTTATAAAAGTTAAGACTCTGCCACGCCTACCTAAAACGGCTCGTTCTAACACGCCCCCACATATCTACCTCACTATGTGGAAATATTTGCATAATGGTGCCCAAATGTGCACGCAGAGAAAGAAGGCATGGTTTCAGTAACCGCAGTTAGTGTTGAAGCAGCCATGTCAGGGAGACGCTGTGTGTTTCTAGGCGAAAGCAAAAGCACTTTATTTGACCTTCCGAAAGTAGATGCATTTAGGAATCTTTAAGATCACTTACAACAGAACAGCAATGCATTTTATGGACGACCATTTCGTGAACCTAGGAGAGAAGGTAATTCTGACTTTGCTATGACAATCTGGCGCTTCTGAATCAGCTACTGTTTAGTTATTAGTTTAAGTATTTGCTATTGACTGTTCAAATGCGGAGTTTTGCGCATCGTGTGTATGTGTCTGTCTTTACATTTATTTTGAAAGATGAAGCTCGCGATTATGGTAAGGGGCGTTACATTTCCGACGCGTGCTTGCAGTTTTCGGCCAATCACAATGCACTGGGTTAGCTGGCCAATCAGAGCAGACTGCGCTTGTCGGAAGGAGGGACTTTGTAGAAAACGAAGCGTTTGAGAGAGGCGGGGCATATAGGACCTACAATAATGTACAGTATTTGAAAAATAATGTGTTTTTTGAACATTAAAGCATGTCAACATATTCTGTTACACCAAATACACAAAATAATGATCTTTAAAAAAGCATCATATGACCCCTTTAAAGTGAACTCAAAGCTGTGTTCCTCTATTCAGCGAGTGAGAAAGCCTGGAGTGGAGCTGGAGCTCCGTGATCACAGAATGTTTGAGTGTGGAGGCAAATTGCCATCACATTCTGTTCACATACTCGAAACCCAACCAATCACTGCTGGTATGATCAAATACATTTTTTAAACAATATCTCATATGGTTAACAAATCTGTTTATTTAACCCTGAATATAAGACCTTGTATTGCAGCCATCATAAACATCTGCTTTGCCAAAATGGTTCCCGGTTTCTTTGACGGTGTGCATCCATCCAGTCTTTGCCTGCACAGAGTGCACGCTGGGTAGATTTTGTGGATGTGTGCGCCCATGACAGGTCCTCCATCTTGGTAGCGGGAGGTGTTCGGAGCCTTTATTTAATGTCACTGATCTTCGCCTCAGTGCTGGCGTGATGAGCATCGGTCATTGGCTGTTTCTCCTCTATTGCTTTTTCTGAGCAGGCTGAGGCCTCCGCTCTCTCCCCTCGGAGTCAGGCCCTCAGGCTCCACATCATTTATTGCTGTCAAGAGTGAGGGAAGGAAAAAAGATGCGGTGATGAGTAGAGAGTGTGAGAGACGGAGAGAGAGAGATCGAGAAGGAGAGGCAAAACAGGAGAAAGTAGCGATTCCAAGGGGGACGCGCAGAAGCGAAACACAGGCGATTTAGTCAAATCTCAGCTGTTGAATATTTAATGGAGCCTGCAGTGTTTATTTAGTTAGCCTGTCGATTTTTAGCACACTGTCAATAGCAGGCTCGCACGTCGGTCCCTGATGATCTTTAGTGTCTTCGCTCCCTGGGGTCCAGACGCTAAACACAATTATGGATTTTTTTCCCCTCCCTCTCCCTTTTCTCTCTCTCTCCCCCACCACCGCAATGTGTTTGATATTTTTACTGATCTAATTTGCAATCTGGTAGTTTATTGTTTGGCATTTTAGTGGCGCTCAAGTGGCGAAGCAAATTCGATTTCTGCTCATAATTCTTTATAATGTCATTAATGCTGTTAGCGCACAGGCGCGGGTCTTAAATAAAAAAATACGCTGAGAATCTGTCCGCGGATGCGCACATTCCTGCTTTTATTGTCTCTCCTCCCACTTTCATTTCACTCATTCGGTTTTTAATTAAAAATCCTTGCTGTGGTTTTCTGTCATTGTGAAATATGAAATTATAGTTGTATTGTATTTCAGAGGAAGAAACAGGAAGCTAAGCCTCCACCAGGATGTATAGCAACATCTCACAGACAGACAAATTGGGAAAAACATCACGTAAGGAACATAAATAAATAAATGATTGAATGAATACCATGAGGGGAAAAAATGCAACTTTTTTTTGTTTTGAAAGTTATTGTTAAAATGAAGGAGGGAATTATTCAAGCTACTGTTAGGATTTGCATCAAAACAAGGTTACTTCAGCATTGAATCTCAGAACAGTCTTCGAACGTTAACATTTTTAGCCGCTTGTTTGTTCGTTCTTGCCGTTTTTGTTCTGAAATGTACATTAATCTTCACATTTAAGTGTCCTATACAAGCCACGCTAGACATGCTTGAGCGCTAGCTGATGGGGAGCACGCGGCAGGTTAATAGTGATGGTGTGCCGCGTGCTAATGGTGATGGTGTGCAGCTCTTGTGAGGGATCTATTTGCTGATGATGGATGAGCGGTAAGCCACCCAAGGCCTGCGATTTTCCACACTCAAGAGTCTGTCAGCTTTTTAAGTGGACGAGCACAATTAGCGCTGAAACCATATATATGTGTGTGTGTAAATATATTTATATACATTTTTAACTTGTAATTTTATATCTATAATATTATATGTAATTGCTTGAGCTTAAATGTTGCAGCTTGAGCTTAAAAATTGCAACATGATTGGAAATTACACACTCTAAAAATGCCGGGTTGTTTCAACCCAACTTTTGGTCAAATATGGACTAACCCAACCGTGCACGCGGCAGGTTAATAGTGATGGTGTGCCGCGTGCTAATGGTGATGGTGTGCAGCTCTTGTGAGGGATCTATTTGCTGATGATGGATGAGCGGTAAGCCACCCAAGGCCTGCGATTTTCCACACTCAAGAGTCTGTCAGCTTTTTAAGTGGACGAGCACAATTAGCGCTGAAACCAGAGCGCAGGCTAATCTGATGGCATGCTTGACAAACAGAGAGGTAGAGAGAGGGGAAAAAAATAAATGTGCTTTTTGCAACCAACCTGAAAAGAGATGGTTGCAATGGTTCCTGTCTACTATGAGTGAGAATGCCAGGGATGGATAAGCATAATTGGGTGTTTCTTCAACTATGGGCACTTTTATGTTCCCATGATTTTTATTGAAACTGCTAATTAACAGATTTCAGATTCTATTTTTCCCCTTTTTTGTTATTTTAGTGTTACCTTTAAACTTTTTACTATGCTTTCAACATTTAATTTTACTTTTCTTTTTTAAATTACAGATTTCAGACAATATGTTTCACTTTTTGTTATTATAGTGTACTTATGCACTTTTTACTATGCTTTCAACATTTAATTTGACTTTTTTTTAAATGACAGATTTCAGATAATGCTTTCATGCATTCTTTTCAAATGCCATTTACACACACACACACACACAAAGAAAAACAAACCTGTCAGGGGTGTGTGTGTGTGTGTGTGTGTGTGTGTGTGACTTAACCTTTTCTCACCTGATACATACCTGCCATCGCTGGAGGGATTACCCAGCTGTAATTGAAGGCTTCTGTGTTGATGGTTATTTTAACACCTTGAGGTAAGAGCCAACCTTTGGACTCATTAAGCAGTGAACACATAGTCTTTGCGAACACCCGAGGAGGCTTTTCAGAAGCACTGCACTCAATGTGGCTTCTTTGTATTGCGATTACAGCATAATAAATTAAGAGTTTAAGAAGAGTAAGGAGAAACCGCAGAGCCATGGGGGCCAAAACAAAGGAGGTCTCATATGGAGCCAGAGACTCTTCCATACTGTTGTCTCGTCCAATGGCAAATAATTCAAAAAAGATATCAGATGTAGGTGACAGTGATTCATTGTAGTGTGTTGCTCTTGGGAAAATGGTTAAAATTTACTGTGAAGGAATGCAGTAACAATTCTAAATGGTTTGGTGGAACAACATAAAAAGATGAGAAGTTCTGAACTAATAGACAATGGCTGTTCAGACATCGAATAGTTAGTGGCTTCATGCATTTATTTTTCTCTTGGTTGTTGGGAAATGATTCTTGCATACTTGGGTGTTAAAAACCAATGTAATCATACATACTGCATAATTTAAAAATGAGAATAAACATGCTGTCAAAATAAGTATTGATGACGGGCCTGTGTGTCCTTCAAATACTGTAAACATATTGTTTTGATTCTCAGTCATTCCAGCAATTGCTACTGGTACAAAACTTCACCACTCCCAATATAATTCATCCGGAGATGTTTTCCACAATTTATGAGGCTCTTTCACTAATTCTCACACCCTTGTTACTTCACTGAATGTTTTGCTTTTGATGACTTTGATTCTTCTAGTTCTTCTGTCATGTCTCATGCGGTATTTGGTATGACTTTGTAGGGTAAGAGAAACTCCATCCATCCATCCATATTCTATCTATCTATCTATCTATCTATCTATCTATCCATTCATCTGTCTGTCTGTCATTCGTTCATTCTATCTATTGTGTTATTGTTCATTCTATTGTTTGTTCTGTTAATCTATGTATCTAGTGCCCTCCCTTTTCCAGAACTATGAAAACATTGCTCCCTCCTCATCGTTTTGCTCCATCTTTGCACCTTTTGACTGTATAATGAGAGATGATAATTAGACCAAGTCAAAAGAGCTGCACAATCAAAGGCCTGTGATTCCCCTTGGCAGAGCAGGCCCTCCTTTTAGCCGGTTTGTGCCAAACTTGAAGCAGATGTGGGCTGCCACAGGGCCCTGACCAGACTGCTAGAGTGTCTCAGCAGGGCCTCCGCTCCCTCCTGCCATGCACACGTCCCCCTCTCTCAGCCCGCACAGCACGACACACCACCATGAGACGTGCTGGAGCCCAGCGGTGCTGCCGAGCCAAGTCGCCACAATAAATGAGAAAAACTCTCTGACTGGTTTCAGTAATGACAAATCCCAGAGCTGTGGTCGAGTCATAAGGTGAGCTAACCAATGCTGGAGTTACCTTGTTCTATCACTTTGTTCCTCTATATCTGCCTCCTCTCTTGTTTGAATTCTAGTACTTTCTTTATTTCTCTCCTTCTTTTTGCTTTCCCATCTGTCTCGACTCATCCTTCTCCCCCTCTTTTCTCCTCATCTCTGCCTTTCTCTTCAGCTCCATCCCTCCTTCTCTCCCCAAAGCGACTTTCTGCCCTAATTTGATCTTTGTGGCAGATGAGAGGAATGTGATTGAATTTGCGGGAGAGAGTGTGGTGGAAAAAAAGAGAAAAGAAATACATTCTGATTTATCCACTCTGACTGAGGTGTAGCACCAGATGTGTCGCTAGACCTGGGCTGAAGGGGCTGTAGTCATTCATTTTTTCTTTTTCTTTTTTTTCCCTCTGGATAGCGGCAAATGTTTTAGGGGCACAAGTATGACGAAAGTAAATTAATTTTGACTCTATTATTATTGGGTTAGGAAAAGTTAGCCTACAAAATGATTAACCTTCATAACATTTAGAACATTTCTCACAAAATCATCACAAACTCAGAACCAGTGGTGGATATAGGCAATATTTTAATCTCTTTTCTAGTAAACATAGATATTCATTACTACAATAACAGTGTTCAGTCAGTGTGCATTACTGAAAAATTGGTGTTTGAAAACCTTGATGGCAGCATTAATAGCCAATGTTAAAAATTGAACAGCAATTTCTTACAAAAACAAAATAATGTAATTACACATTTTCTGTGAAGTTAGTGCCTGCTAGGTCATTTTCTGTAATAACAAACTATTACTTTCTCTTTTTTTAAGTGTAATGTAAATAGTTTTGTTTGAAGCTATCATTATAGTAATTAGTCATCGTTAATCTTTGATTCATGATCAGTCATTTCCATTTAGAGTTGTTATTTAATTTAGGAAAAACAAAAATTAGATGTAAATTGCATTGAAAGTACTGCAAGTAGTAGCCAGAAATATCCTATAAATGTACCATTATATTTTTCACAGATATTTGTGACCTGCTCCAGTCAACGCCAATTCAGGTGTCTGTAATTATATACTGTATATATATATTTTTTTTTTTCATCTAATTTGCTTTGTTCTGTTTATAAGAGAGCTTTCTGGAGGCATATTTTGTGCTCTCAACTTTTATTGACTGTAAATATGGTATTTGAAAATGCTACAAAGATTGGTTTTAAATAAGTTACAGTGAGCCAAATTTGGTTTTTGCATTTGCGTGAAACTGAACCTGTGGTTTGCTCTTGACAGACTGACTGGCACTCAATACTATATTGGCCAGAACAGAGGGATGAAATCAGGCGGGGAAGAGGGAGGGGTGGGTGTGAACGGGCCAATAGAGCGCTATTGATTTGTTTAACAAATTAGCCATGATGATGGCAGGTGCGGTCGCCAGGGCAGGTTGCCGGGGTCAGCTCGTCATATGGTTGCTAACAGACATAATATTGCTCTGCGCTCTGATCTCTTCATACACACACAAAAGGCTATAGGGACACCCCTGGGAAATAAGCTGTCTCTTTTTCTCTCCCTCTCTCTCTCTTTCACACACACACACACACACACACACACAAACACACACACACACACACAAACTACCCATCTCTTCATACTCACACAAAAGGCTATAGGGACACCCCTGGGAAATAAGCTGTCTCTTTCTCTCCCTCTCTCTCTCTCTTTCACACACACACTCAAACTACCCATCACTGCCACTCTTCAAATTAACTCCCCAGAAGGTTAAGCTCCCTTGATTCATAATTATTCAGTGCCCTCTCTCTCTCTCTCTCTCTCTCCATCCTTCCCACTCTCACCTCCGTTGCTTCTCCTGAGTGGCACTTGCCTTTTGGTGGAGGACCGAGGGAATTAAATTAGCTTTACTGACCTGAGAAAAGCATAGCCAGATGACGGGCGAGGGGAATACGGCTTGATCTCTGTCTGTTTGCCTGTCACTCCCTCTAATCTATCTGTCTATCTGTCAGACGAGAGTGTTATTGCACACGGACCTCTCTGTGGACACGAGGCCGCTCCCCTTCCACATTTCGTCCTTGTGATTATGTTACCAATAAACACACCGGTGGTGACGGGCATCCGTGCATGTCCCTCACAAAAATGGTAGACGAGGCCCTTTCGCAAGCGTTCCTCCAGTTAAATTTAATCTAATGGTTTAGGACACGAATCACTCTGAAATTCCTGAATGACGGTGTACAAATCCCAGCCAAGCCTGATCGTATTGTAGCAGCAGTAGCTGTAGTTCATGCCGTAGTTCCTGTAGGGTTGCTTGGCATGGGGTTACATAAGGCAAAGAGCGAAAACAACCTCAAAGAGGGAATGCTGCAGAGCGCCAACACCATAGTGGTTTGTTTTTAAGAGTGGGACTGACATGAAGCCTTTATCTCTCTACATGATATACTGAGTCATTTGGGCCAGTTGACTCGGAGGACAGCAATAATTTCACTCCCATATCCAGGATTTGTAAAAAGCGAGGCCGGGTAGCGATCAGATGTTTCAAGTTTTTTTAAATATTCGCTCTGAATTATTATTATTATTATTATGGTTTTCTGGTATTTTGTTCATTTCAGAGTTGATTTGTGATATTACAGTTATGTTGCATAGTTTATTATGTATTTCCATGGATCACAATTCAACCAAGCTGTGTTGGGTTTCTGACTAAACGCAGCTCTTTTTAATTGAGGTGAAGCATTTTATTTTAAATATATTATTTCACCACTAGTTACAAATTTTATCACACTGGTTTGGCAATATGATTTGGCAATAATCATTGATCAATACACTCCTGGTTTAGTATAATCATTACTGTACAAAATATATATTGATTTAGTTTACAGTTTTTGGACTTCATACTGACACCTACTGGCCTGGATGTATGAAGTTTACTGGCTGCTTTGCATTTATTTGCACTCTATTTTTATGTTTTGTGTTAAACATAGTAGTAGTAACTTGTTGTTGCCTGCATGACATCGCTGATCATGTGATGTCAAAATGGCAGCGCCCATCAAGCGGAGACCCATTCTGTAGAATTCTTTTTTTTTTTTTTTTTTTTGAAGAAGACTGACATTCCTAGAGTCTTCATCTCATTTTAATGGTATTTATTTTCTTTATGAAAATAATTTTTTTAATTAACAAGATTTAAATATTTTATGTTAATTTGATTGAAATGGCTAAAACAGAAGATTACTCTGTCATTCAGCTGCTTTCTCTATTATTACTCTTTCAAGACCCCTGAGCATGAATGTTTGGCATCAGTCACGTCTTTCTCTTGAACATTCTCTAATGTAATGAGTGTACCGACTAAAGTCTGAGCTGCTTTCCCTCAGAATACCGCTTAATGAATGCTTCTCACAAGCCAGGCAACAAGAGGCTATTCTGTGTCTCCTGATAGCCGCGTTTGCATTCACTGCATAAAGGCCGTGTTCAGCTCTGTGCTTGCCGTCTTTAAAACAGTTACGAAGCCATTCCTGTATGGCCTACAGAGGATTAATTACCAAACTGCACCCTCCCTTTGGGCCCTATTAAGAGATAGAGCAAACGTACACATACTCACACATACACATCGACACGTATGCAACATTCACACGTTCACTGACACAAAGGGCCACTTCACAACCGAGTACTCTAATGATATGTCATCAATTTAGATAATGACCTGCAAAGAGATAAACTGAAGTGTGCATTGGAGGTAATTAGATTTACAAAAGCTGCAGAGCTAACTTCAGGTGAAGACCAGTGGACTGTGTTTTTTTTTCTTTCTGTGGACCACCAGTGCCAGAATGTCATGACATTAGTTGGACTTACTCTATTAATTCTTGTAGTACAGCTTTTTTTAGTAATTGGTGGAGAATGCAAAGAAAATGTGAGGGGTTCAGCACGACTGGAAATAATTTCACGGCAGACAAAAAATAAAAAAACAAGCCAGGTAAAACAGCAGGTCTCCGCAGTTCCTATAGTCATGGAACCCATCAATCGTTGTCATTTTGTCAGAGATTTGGAGATTGATTGATTGATTGCTCGTTTAGCTACTACTTGTAGTTGTACTAAATCAAGCAGTTATTTTAGGGCTTCAGACTAAAAAAAAATGACTAGGCGGCTATTGGCTCCTAAAATAAAACATAAAACATAGGAGCCAAATGACTTTTTTGGTTGAAATAATTTTTCAATAATATAAGTGACATTTACTGATGTTCTCCATGCTACAGTATATGTTCCGCTAATCAATAATGAAATTATGACCAGACGGATTGACTAGTGATGCTTCAAAAATTTTCAAGTAAGATATTTCTGCATAATCAAGATATTTCTGCTTAATCAGTTTCTTTTTTGAATCCGCATCATGTACTGTGCACATTTTTGTTTAATAATTGTGTTGATTTTGTGTACCGACTGAAGTCTGAGCTGCTTTCCCTCAGAATACCGCTTAATGAATGCTTCTCACAAGCCAGGCAACAAGAGGCTATTCTGTGTCTCCTGATAGCCGCGTTTGCATTCACTGCATAAAGGCCGTGTTCAGCTCTGTGCTTGCCGTCTTTAAAACAGTTACGAAGCCATTCCTGTATGGCCTACAGAGGATTAATTACCAAACTGCACCCTCCCTTTGGGCCCTATTAAGAGATAGAGCAAACGTACACATACTCACACATACACATCGACACGTATGCAACATTCACACGTTCACTGACACAAAGGGCCACTTCACAACCGAGTACTCTAATGATATGTCATCAATTTAGATAATGACCTGCAAAGAGATAAACTGAAGTGTGCATTGGAGGTAATTAGATTTACAAAAGCTGCAGAGCTAACTTCAGGTGAAGACCAGTGGACTGTGTTTTTTTTTCTTTCTGTGGACCACCAGTGCCAGAATGTCATGACATTAGTTGGACTTACTCTATTAATTCTTGTAGTACAGCTTTTTTTAGTAATTGGTGGAGAATGCAAAGAAAATGTGAGGGGTTCAGCACGACTGGAAATAATTTCACGGCAGACAAAAAATAAAAAAACAAGCCAGGTAAAACAGCAGGTCTCCGCAGTTCCTATAGTCATGGAACCCATCAATCGTTGTCATTTTGTCAGAGATTTGGAGATTGATTGATTGATTGCTCGTTTAGCTACTACTTGTAGTTGTACTAAATCAAGCAGTTATTTTAGGGCTTCAGACTAAAAGAAAATGACTAGGCGGCTATTGGCTCCTAAAATAAAACATAAAACATAGGAGCCAAATGACTTTTTCGGTTGAAATAATTTTTCAATAATATAAGTGACATTTACTGATGTTCTCCATGCTACAGTATATGTTCCGCTAATCAATAATAAAATTATGACCAGACGGATTGACTAGTGATGCTTCAAAAATTTTCAAGTAAGATATTTCTGCATAATCAAGATATTTCTGCTTAATCAGTTTCTTTTTTGAATCCGCATCATGTACTGTGCACATTTTTGTTTAATAATTGTGTTGATTTTGAATTATTTAAAACCTTTATGAAAATATGGAATTCTTGAAAATTACTAATGTATTTAAATCTGTTTTAATAGATTTTTAAGTTATTCTCAGTTTTTTCCATAGCCTGGACCCTGTATTTTGTCTGGCTAAAGTTTAACCATTTAGTTTGAACTTTCAGAAAAGGTGAGTTTGTATTTGGCACTACTATGTTGATACTTTGCACAGGCTACTATTATACTAATAGGGCATAAACTTGATTTAATGTGGATTTTGATCATTTGTGTTGTTGTCCTAACCGCATACATCTGCAAAACACAACACCAGAATGTCTTAGAAGTTGCTAAAAAGAAAAAAAAAATGTCCTAAAAAAAGAGCTCACTTTTACCACATAGCATGAGAACCACCAAAGAAAAGTCCCTGCCATTATGTGTGCCTAATGAAATAAACAGTGCAGTCAAGCAAAAGAGAGAATTCTTGCCCAAGGGTTCAGATACTGCCAATCATCAGAAAGAAATATGTCTGGCCAGTACAGTCATTCAAAACTTTCTCTTGCCAGAGAGAGTAAGTGTTGTGTTGGTTTTGCAGAGTGTGCTGTTACTACAATCGGGGTCAGATTTTTTACCTTCTTAATTAGATGAGGGACAGGCTAATTAAATCAAATTCATTATCCGCAGGTCTGGAAATCAAGCGGCACTATTGGAAATAAGGTTAGGCTAGCCCTCATCCATCATGCTCCTAACTAACCAATTTACAGCCCTGACTTTTGCATGCCACGTTATTAGCTTGTCATAAACAGTTAGCTTTAAGATCCGTGAGTGGAGCCCTGATAGCGTTGGCGTTTATCACATTAGTTTCTAGCACTGTGTCAGCCTCTTTCGGCCCAAGATAAAGCACATAGCCGGTAATCATGTTACTTCACACACACACACACACACACACACACACTCACACACTCCATAGACTTACAGTACAAACGGCCGCCACTTAAAGCGGTCCTCTAATTCACTGTAATTAAGACATACTACTGCAGCCATTTGCAAATAAAGGCTCTTTAACAGTCTTTAAATGGAAACTTTTCTTTATAAAATGAATCAGACAGCACATTTATGCTGTTAGGATTTGGGCCCTGTGTTTATTATGGTTCGGGGTTTGCATCTTTAAGCTGAGGTAAACATTAACAGGTTGAAACAGCATTTTTGTGTGTATACTATTGATCTGTTTATGTTTTTTTTTCTTTTGGAAAACTGACTTTCCCATCTATTAATTGTCTATCCCATAAAAGGGACAGATAAACCAAAATAATGTATATCATAAACAGCGATTTTGAAAGATCATTGGGGTTCAATGTTGGTTTGGACCACTGACTTTCATTGTATGGACAAAGATGGTTGAAATATTCTTCATTATATCTTATTTTGTGTTCCACAGAAGAAATAATGTTCTAGAGGTTTTGAAACGACATAAGGGTGATTAATATTGACATAATTTTTATTTTTGGTTAAACTTCTCACTTAACCAATTACTTCACTTTGTTTTACTCCCCGCACCAAATACTATATACATAAGTATCCCTATTTTGTATTGTTTACAGGTAATTATAGTCTTTCTTCTTCAAAATAAGCATTTGGTTACACACTTTTGTGTCCACAAATGGCACTTGTCCTCCACTTTGGGCTTGAATCTGGGAGTGAGACTGTGGAGAGAATGATAGAGAGTGGAATAAGAGAGGCGATTTGTCGTCTGTGTGTATTATAGCGCTACTTTCAGCCTGAGAGTGCAAGAGAGGAGGGGTGGAGGGTAAGAATGAGCGTGTGAGGAATAGCCTCATCATTCAGAGTTTACTCAAACTAAATTGAGTTGAAATAATAGGCTTATTCAAGCGGCCCTCACACAATGACACCGAGGCAGGTCATATCAAAGGCTGGCCTGAGGGCCGGGGAGACACTGCACAGGGGGAGGGCTTTCAGAGGACGGGTGACGGCACTGTCACGGAGCAGGGGACCCCACTGACAGACACCTGGAGGAAGGGGAGAGGGGTCGGGGGTTTGGATGGGGCCCGGAGGCGCTGTCATTCGACAAGGGTTGGAGGTTGATGACAGCCCTCGGGTCATTGGGTACCGAAGAGACACAGCGGGGTCGAGGGACACCAGAGACCAGCCCAGGGTTGGTGGGACATGTTAGAAATATCAATCACACGTCTGATGTCTTGACTTGCTGGTGCTCGGTAGTTTCAGTCAAACACTTTGTGTTCTACAGTATTTCTTTGTTTGCTTTGCCACTTTTTCTGTTTTTGTTTTGTGGGTCAATGGTCAAAAATACATTTGAAATTGAATACATCTTCTATGATGAGCATGTTTCTGAATGTAAATTATTTTATTTGTTTATTTGTTTTTGTTTTTTTTTAATTATTTTACTTTATTTATTTATTTTTTGTGGTATAAAGTCAAAATTGTCAGGGTGATATATAACTGTCCTGCTTAAATAACGGGGGAAAAAAGCCTTAACTTTATTGAGTATTTTGACAAATTCTTTCATTATTTTGTTTGAAACACCTATATTTTAATTCATTTTTTTTGCTTCACTGCAAAAAATTAATAAATAAATACCACACATAAAACATGATATTATATCAGAGAAAATCCCTGCAGATCCTTATGACCATGTGACCGTATATGAAATAATAGTTCATGATATTTGTTTAAAAAAAAAAAAAAAAACTTTTTGAGATGTTTATTCAATTTGTAAGAAAAAAAATGTATCCACTGGTTAAATCACATTACATTTTTTGGAGTAGTTTCATTTAAACTTTTCTTGAAATTAACTATTGAACTATACCAACATGAACTGGAAAAAAATATCTAATTTCTAGTATTTTAAATTGATTTTCCTTTTATTCATCATGGACACTCATATGTCATTGACCCTTGTATCTTGAATCTTGTATCTTTGAATTTTTGCTGTGTGTTTGTGTGTGCCAGTCATTTTCACTGCCAGCCATTAGTCACCATGTGGCAAAAAGTGCTGCCTTTGCATTATAGAAGCAGCTGCTTTTCGTGAGAAAACAATAGCCCGTGCCGATATGGACAAAACAGGCCAAGACTGTGTAAAATCACCCCATGAATACACTCTCAAAGTCAAAGGGTGTCCAATTGGCTCATAAATACGCACACACTTCCTCCGCCGAAGGGAGACCAGGCGTTTGTAAAGGGAGTGCGTGGTCTTGCGTGTAACAATATAAGAGACGGCATATCTGATCAACACAAGCATTCGCACCGTGTAGGGAGGTGACGGAGCCGCCCCTCCCGTGGGCTTACATGAGCTGTGCTTCAGACAGCTGGTGGGACTCAGCTGTGCTCGGATCAACATGTGTCCATCATACATTGTCATGTTTTTTTGTAGTTGCATTCAGAGTTGTAACTGTTATTTTAGATCAATATATTGTAATGAATCTTTGAACTGTTGTATAAAGGCTGAAATAGAAATTCCCACATTCAGATGGAGGGTTTCCTGTCACTTTCACTGCCAGATCACTTGAGGCAAAAGACATAGTTGAACACACAGGGTTGAGAAGAGTAGAACAGATTCATAGTAACGTTAGATGGTATGAGTGAAAAAAAAAATCCCCATTGCGATGATAGAGACAAAAAATCCCTCCAGATCAGATACACTGGACGTGTTTAAGCAAGCAAGCAAGCAAAATCTTCTACAATACATTTATTGTTCTATTTGGCCTGTTGTTTTTCTGCTTTAGTATTTATGGTGTAATGTCTAGACGTTACAGTGTGTTGGGTTTAGTGCTCTACCTCGAAGATAAAAAGGATTTTTTTTTTTATTAACTCATCTCAACCAATATTGATGTATGTTATTGTTTTGTTGCCGCAATGACGCAATGATGTCATGTGGGATCAGGGCACTGAGGAATTTGACTTTGTAGAAATGTAATAATCAGTTACAATCAGATGTGGGAATGTTAGTCTATCATTGAACTTTATTTTGATTAAATGTTATGTCAAATTTTGGTCAGCAGTTATCAATAGTGAACAAAAGGCAATCAAGATGTTTTTTTTTTGTGTGTGCTTTATTTTATTCAATTATTTTAATTAACATTTAATTAGGGATACACAATATTGTTATCATTCAATTTTTGAATTTTATTTATTTATTTATTTATTTATTGATGTAGCGGTATTTCTCATTACCTTTATTTTTACATTTAGATTAGCTTTGCATAACCTAAAGTACACATAAAGTTAATATTTAAGAGCACAATAATAATTTTAGTAACTAATCTTTAACAAAACTCATAATCAATATGTTTTTTTTATACTGGTCATTATAATGTTGTGATGCCTAAATTCACTTTTAACATTCAAAATGACTCATTTTTGTTTTAAGTGATTTATTTTTAATTTATTTAGACAAAATAATATAGAATTTTACCATCGGCCATTTATTACTTAAAATAATCATCGGCTTATTGGTATTTTGACCGGAATGTAAATATCAGTGCATCACTACATTTCATCTCACATCATACCAAAACAAGCCTGAAATATTAATATTTCGTACATTTTAATAGTAAAGCCACATTTTATAGCAGCTGCAGTTTTTCCAATAAAGTTTACAGACATTTTGTGCATAAATTTAGGCAAATTTGCTCCAAGTTTAAATCAAAATTATGTTAATATGATCATTTATTAGGTGTCATTAAAAAAGACTGCATTTCAGCTATCATATATTTGCACACAGCATTTTAACAGTATACCAGTGCATCAGAACATATAGTAAAGTAGAACATGAGGAATGAGTTTACCAGCAGGGAAGTTCTTTCTGAATCAAACTGGAAAGTCTTCTCCAATTGCATTTGTAACTGTAATTCAGTCAACTGCGGCCAACTCCATCTGTGTATGCGAATTTGTGTGTGAGTGTATGTGTGTTTTAGAGTGGCTTTGTGGGCTGAAATGGAGAGCCTTTGGTAAGTGGCTGATTGGAGGGGAAGTCTGTCGGTTTGGCACGTGCCTTGTCCCATGGGACATGTGATAGCTCGGTGCCCACGCACCAGCGCCAGTCTGTGCCAGCAGGGGCTTTCATTTCATTCTGCCTGTGCCAGCCATGTGGAATTTCTTTAACAAAGATCTGAAGCCCTGGCTCTTTCCAAACAAAAGATCATGCATGACGGCCTTCAGAAGTATTGTTCTGCTTGATTTCAGATGAATGGAATATGGTGACATTACTGGGGGTTTTTTTCTGTTTGAGAGGAAAGAGAACTTTTACTATAGGTGCTACGGTATCTCTATCAGCCCATCAACATGTTATGGCATTAAAGAAATACTTGTTCATTAGAGAGAAAAAGAAGTGCGGCATTAATGCATGCTGATCTTTCAGCATGGAGACCTGCCGTTGCCTCTTGCCCTGCTCTGTGTCCATAGTGGATCCTTTACCACTGTGCTCTTCCTGCTTCTCCCTCACATACCAGAGGAGTTCAGGGGCATCTCCACATCTGACCCTGTCCACTGCAGCTCAAGGATGGGCTTTCAAACCCAGCCAGCTCCCCGTCACGCCTGGAGCCTCACCAACTGGCCCAGACTCAGGGCAAAGAGAGCGGAGAGGAGACTGACTCCTCCTTTCTGGACATCATCCTGGCCAGTCGAAACAATTGTTGGATGCCTTCTATCACACACACCTGCTGTTTTACAGATACAATCCTTCACAAAAGTATCCAGACCCGGCTCTCACTTTTAAAAACCTGTAATGCAGCTCTGTGGTATTCTTATTTTTAAGCACTAAATATAAACAAACAAAACAAAAATAGCATTAAACAAAAATAAGACTGAAATACGCTCTTAAAAATGGGTTCTAAAGGTTTTTTGTTTTGTTTTTTTTTTGTTTTGTTTACAGCTGTCATATAAAAACCATTTTCGGTTCCCCAGAGAACTTCTCAGGGAACAGTTAAACATTTCCCTTAGTGCAAAGAATATTTCAGTAATCTGAAGAAGCTTTTTCCACTTCAAGAACCTTGTGTGCATTGGAAAGGTTCCATTAGATGTTAAAGGTTCTTCATGGAACCATCAATGCCAATAAAGAACCTTTATTTTTGTGTAGGCATAAATATTTAATTCTTACATATTTCAGAAAGCCACATTTTGAAGCAGCTGCAGTTTTCTGGTTAATTTTACAGACTTTTTTGTGTGTAAATTTGACCCATTATTTTAGGCAGATTTGATCCAAGTTTTTTTTTTTTTTTTTGGTCTCAGAGTCTGAATACTTCTGCAAATGCACATTGTTTCCTCCCCTGAATATTTTTCATGATCTGTTTATTTTTGAAAGTTGATTTGTGTATAGACATATGCCTTATAGTCAAGGCTAAAAAACCATTATCCATACATTTCCACTAGTATCACCCAAAACAAAGATAAAAGTTTATGGAACACAACGTAGGGCATGTTGCTACACTTAGTGGGGTAAGTTGTCACATTATTATGGACTTTGCAGGTATATTTAAATAGCAGAACAACACAATAAGCAGAAAAAGAAAGCATGCAAAAATATTGTTTTGGCCAGCAAAAATTGCAATTGAAACAATGTTCTCATAACAAGGGCATTTTTTTTAATTTCCAAATATTTTTATGTTTTATATATTTTTTGTCATTTTTGTCCTTGGGCTTTCGACTCAAAAACCCTATATGTACTTGTGATATAGCCCTTGTGACATCATCTCCACATGACAACTAGCTCCAGTCTCCTTTTACAGTATATATGTTTATCATATAAGTCAGAAGAACAGCAAAGAACATCTTCAAAATGCAACAAAAGCAACAGAGGAAAAACATCCTTTGTTCGCTGGTGGTCTCGGATGCTCTCTTGTGTGTGTTTGTGTGTCTTTTTCCCGCATTCCACCATCGCTCTTCACTCCGCTGCGCTCTCACTTTTGCCATCGTTGCCATGGTGACATCGACACAATTCATGCCAGCCCCACACACTGCAGACATATTTGTTTGGCTAGTGTAACTCGGCCCCACAATGAAAGACGCTTTTCAGCATAACACCTCCTAATCTGGAATTGAGCTTTTTGAAGGGGCCTGCTGAGCAAAAATTCTAATATAGTTTCTATATGCTAATCTGGCTGGTAATCCTCCAGCCTTTGGGTCCTGAAACATCCTGTCAAAAAAAAAAAAAACTGTTTGTTTTTCATTTTCTCTTGCACTTCCCCCTCAAATGTAACATTCTTTACCAGCACCGAGGAAGCGTGACGCAGTTAAACCGATAACCAAGAGCTTTATTTTCTTTCTTCCACCACCGACTTTCCATCAGTCCCGTGTTCCCATAGTGAAACCCAGCAATGCACCAAGACCAGGGTCCCTTCATGAACTTTGCTCTCTGCTCCCCTGTAGCAGCTGGTCTTAGCATGTACTTGTTGCCATCAGCCGCCCGGACATCGACTTGGTTAATATGTGCCTGCTACAACTAACATATCCATCATGGAGGATGTGTGCTCTCCCCGCGCTGACTAGCTTACCCTCCTGGCTGTTTCTCGCAAAACCGAGCTTCTTTTCCTCATTCATCAACGGTGGCTTTAATGTTAGCGAGTCTGTCAGTGATGCCATGGCAACAAGGCTCTGTACAAAACAATCTTTAACCAGGTTCTTTTAAGAGTGTTACTCTCAGGTTAAGTTCTCGAGGCATTTTGGCCTCTTGTGTTGAGTTGTAGAAGCTGGACAACATTTACAACATCGTTGTATTAGCTAGGGAGCTGTTAGTTAGACGAGTACAATATGAATGTTTAACAGGTTTTTACGGTAACAGTAATGAACTCCTAACTAACCAAAACCTAAAGGGCCACAATACAACCCGCTGATTTCCCAGCTTAAATACACAATTTAAAATAAAATTGTTTTAAAAAGCGTTTTAAAAATTGTTTTAAAAAAATTGTTATAAAATTGTTAAAAAGCGTTTTCTGTCTTAATATTTTTTAAATGTAATGTCACAAGATTCTTCAGAAATCATTCTAATATGCTGATTTGGTGCTTAAGAAACATTTCTTATTATGATCAATGTTGAAAACAGTTGTGCTGCTTCATATTTTTTTATGAAGACCATACTTTTTTTTTCAGGATTCTTTGATTAATAAAAGAACTAAATATATATATATATATATATTTTTAATAAAAATTAAATTTCTAATAAAAAAAGTTATGATAAAATCTTGATTCAATCTTGAAAACCTAGTGCTACTAGTATACCTACAGTACAGAACACAGTATAGACGATCCTAACAAACTCATCCAGTGGTGATCTGTCAGTAAATCGTGAGTTCCTCCACAGCTCCTATCTCTCCCTTTGCCCCGTGAACTGACATGGGCCTTTTCAGCAGCTTTTCATGGGGTCAAGAGAGCAGCTGTTGACTTTATAACTCTGCAGAGCCTGCCGTTTCACAGCTAGCTACCGACTTTAAACAGGTCTATTAAATGTGCATTCGCCACATCGCAACCAGACAGTGACAAGACAGCCAGGGAAGGGGGTACGCAACTTTGGAATGCTCTTGTCAAGTCCACTGAAATATATCTCGCTAAGAAGAAGTGTCATTATAGAGGTAAAGAATGGGGAATGGGGACTATATTGACTTTTATGGTCACATATTCTTTCTCTTTTTATTCTTCTTTTTCCTTATAGTCCTTTACTATGTTGAGACTGTAAAAGCACATGTAATATTACAGTTACATTAAGATTGTATTATGTCTATTGAACGTCAGTTGTAAAAGACAAAGCTGAAGATAAACCTACCGATGATTTTGTCTTGTCACTTTGGATAAGTGCAATCTTAAATCACAAAAGAAACCATGGAAAGCTTGGTTTCAATGCCTTGACTTTTAAAGCGATAGTCCATCCAAAAATTTACTCACCATCATCTCATTCCAAACCTGTAAGATTTACTTTCTTCTGTGGAGCATAATTTTTGAAAAAGTGTTTTTGTCCATTCAATTAAAGTCAATGGGGTCCAAAAACAACACTGGGCAGTTGGATTTTGAATATAAGGCCAAAAACTTTTTCAAAATATCTTCTTTTGCATTCCACACAAGAAAACGATTCATTAAAATGTTTTTTTAATTAAAAAGGGGGCATAATAAAGAAATAAACAGTGATATTCCTTTTCACAGTCAAAGTTGACTTAGTGGATGTGGAGAATTTGAAACAGAAGAAGGAATCTATAGGAATAAAGAAATAAGTGACAGTGCAAACAAACGAGTCTGGGTTCATCTCCACGTCGACTAAGCCCTTGTCACCACACATTCTCTTGATTTCAAGCTTAAACTAAGTCTCTGTCTCGTAAACAGACCCCCCACCTCAACATGCCAGCATCCAAATAATGACAGGGTCATTCCTGCTAATTAAAACGAAGGTAAACACTCCTTCTTTTTCACTTTTTTCGGGAGTTAGGGAGTCAGAGAGAAGGGAGGGGAGGACACACATATGCGCACAAGCGTCTTTCCAGACTCTGCTTTTGGTAATCCACTATTTATTCTATTTATTCATTCCAAGTAAACTCCACAAGATGGACAGGGCATGGTTCTTCATGGCGGAAAAGGGGGTTGGGGTGTGTTAGCAGACAAGCTTCTCCAGCCTCTGTATGGAGCTAAGGAATTTTTCATTAGTGAACAGCTGGGATTTGGTCTGACAAGTATGTCTTTCATTAGGCTATCTATGGGAAGTTATGGCTCATAGCATACATTATGCCATCTGAGAGTTATTAGTCCCACTGTAAGCAAGAAGGCCTGTTAGACCTCATTTAAAGTGGCTTGGAAGGGTGAACACACTGAGTTATTAGTAATTTTAAATAGGTACAGAAAGTTTACAGGGAGCCCTTTGTCTGTTTGCTTTACAAAATCTCTGTCATTTTTTGTCATTCCTTCCATTTTTTCTCATTCGCTTCATTTGAGAGTTTTTTTTTTTTACTCTTATACTTTTCAAAATAGAGTTGATTCAAGAGTCCTCGCTCCCCCCCCCCCCCCACAGATTAGGCTGCCCTGAAAAGAAGCCAACGCGTGACGTTCTCCACCGAATCCCGCCTTTGCATATTTGCAGAGCCCTTGCTTCAGAACACCTTATATTACTGTTTGTTTTATTTCTCAGAAGAAGGCCCTCTAGGGTCAATAGTAATTATGGAGCCCTCTACTCCAAATGTTGCTTTTTAACCACTTCAGCGCTGAAGAATTCCACTCATTGTTTTCCTTCTCAAGTGCGTCTCAGGAATGGATGGGAACGGCACACTAGATCAGTGATTCAGATCTATGCACAATACTATTGATGATATCAAGTAGTACTTTGATATACCTCATGGTACATGTTCAGAAAATATTGTAATGCATTTTTGTTATTGAATTGTTTTATCTAAATGTAGTTGTTTATGTATTATAAATTACTATTTTTTTGTATTACTATATTTCAAAGTACCCCTTTATATCATACTGTATAAATATGATACTACTATTATCATCATTATTATTATACCATTATTACTATACATATATACATTAGTATTAGTATTAATAGAATTAAATATTGATTGAAAAAATATTTGAAATTGATTATAGTTGTATATATCATTATATATATATATATACTGGCTGCCTTATGTTAAACTGCTTTAAATTACTTTTTTGTCTACACTCCATACACCATAATGACAAAGCAAAAACAGAATTGTCACAACTTCGTA
>NW_015640468.1:2987723-3018559 GCF_001515625.1 Sinocyclocheilus rhinocerous
TCTCTCTCTTTCTCTCTCTTTCAGATGGTCTCTCATTTGCAGTGCATGTGCTGTAAAGATGTCAGGTTTCCAACGGGGCCAGAGAGGAGATGAGCATTACTGCAGGCTTAAGTTACAGAGCAGAAAGCTGTGATGAGAAGCAGAGCAGTCTGCAGAGCTCTGCCCGTAACTCACGCACTTCTGCCTCCTTTACAAGGGAACACGCTGTAGCACAATGACAAAGAGTTTGGGAGATGCTAAAAGGGGGAAATTCACTGATCTTTATATCTATGAATCTCTTCTTTTCCCCGCTGAAAGAAACCTCTAAAAAGCTGGTTTGTCCGTCTTAAGATGTATAGGATGGTCTTCCAGCCTGGCCAAACTCATTAGGGTGGTCTGTATTGATGGTTTTAGAGGAGTTTGAGCACTTTGTTTAGCTGTCCAGGCTAGGAAACCAGCTGGTCAGCCTGGTAAATTAGCTAAATACTAGCTTAACCAGGTTACCAGACTAATCGAGCTAGTGTCATTTTTATCAACAGGGAGATAAAAGTGTTTAGCTGGTCGACCTAACCAGGTGAAAGGTGCTCAAACCGTCACTTTAACCAAAAAAAAGACCACCTTAAACTGGTTTAATCTTTCTTTATTTTTTGCTTTCAGACGGGATTTGAATGCTTTTTGATCGAAAATTGTAATCAGCATTATCATGAAGCCTCTGATGATTCTCAAAACTCTCATCATTTTATGTTTATTTGTAAATCAGACTCAGATGGGTCAGATCTTGCATACGGTTCCTCATGCTCATGGCCACTCAATCCCCCTTTTCTTTCATGTTTTGTGAGAGGCAGCACTGTCTCTTTGTACATAGGAGCTGTGGTTCTGCATTGAACATGCTCACTGGATATCTACAGCTGTCCAAACACACACTGTGTACCTGTCTGCCTGATGCCCAAGCTTAGCTGTGTACTCAACCTCCACCGCTCATGGCCCTGCTGTCCTTTTCATCTTTTTTGTGAATTGTTTGAGATTTTTTTTCTTTATCCCCATACTACTGTTCAAAAGTTTGTCATTAAGATTACAAAAATCTATTCATCAAAAAATATCACTGTTTCCACAAAAATATTAAGCAGCAGAACTGTTTTCAACATTGATGATAATAAGAAATGCATCTTAAGCACAAAATCAGCATATTAGAATGATTTCTGAAGGATCATGTGACACTGAAGAGTGGAGTAATGACTGCTGAAAATTCAGCTTTGCCATCACAGGAATAAAGTACATTTTAAAATATATGTGACCCTGGACCACAAAACCAGACTTAAGTTGCACGGGTATATTTGTAGCAATAGCCAAAAATACATTGTATGGGTCAAAATTATATAGATCTTTCTTTTATGCCAAAAATCATTAGGATATTAAGTAAAGATCATGTTCAATGAAGATATTTTGTAAATTTCCTACCGTAAATATATCAATACTTCATTTTTGATTAGTAATATGCATTGCTAAGAACTTCATTTGGACAACTTTAAAGGCGATTTTTTTCAATATTTAGATTTTTTTTTGCACCCTCAGATTCTAGATTTTCAAATAGTTGTATTTCGACCAAATATTGTCCTATCCTAACAAACCATACATCAATGGAAAGCTTATTTATTCTGACAATAATTTCTGACAATATTACTGTTTTTGATCAAATAAATGCAGCCTTCTTTCAAAAAATTACATACCCCAAACTTTGGACAGTAGCATTATCATATACGGTTACTAAATTGGTGTAACTGGTCAGATTTCTTTTTTTCTTTGAGTAGTGCATCATTTGCTCTGTTTCAAAACCTAATGTGCTGCCTAAATAGACAGCATTCAAGGCATGATAAATGTGAAGACTGTTCCACAAGGTAAAAGCAGTATTTTCATATATACTTAAAAGGCAATCCCAGAATACATTTCTATAAGCTTAGAAAAAAATAAAAAATAAACCCAAGATGGCAAACAAGGCTAAATGTTGATTGTAAATAAACTTTAATTTCATTCCACACATGTATTGTGAATGCATTGTGACAAGTTTAGTGAAAGAAAATAAAACCAAGGTAGCAGATGAGATAAAATATCAATTATGAATAAACATGTATTGTATATATTTGATTTGAATTAAAATTGATATTTGTGTAGTTAGGGTTAGGTTAGTATTGTGTTAGCTTAGCAACATGCTAACACTAAACTTTATTAAAATCAACTAGGAGTCATGCTAATTGTACACTTGTTGCCTGTGGAGAGGGTTCCAAATCATTCATGAGGTTCATTGAGTGCCTTAGAAGGCAGCTGCCTATGTAGGCAGCAGGATGGCTGACTAGGCCTTGAATAAGAGATATTGTGTCTCCAGAAATAACCAGCTTGATGGACTTTTCTGCACAAATTTTCTGACAGAAATATGTTAAGACAGCTTGATTTGTGTTAACCCAGCCTGTGAATGTTGCACTTGGCCCTATGTTTCGCTGAGAGGCATTGATGTAAGTGTGTAGACATGTTTGGACACTGATACTCTCCCTCAGCCATGCCTCCCACCTCTGAAAATGACCCCTCAAGTTACTATGTCTTTCAGTTCACTGGAGCAGAAAGCATTTTTGATGATCACGCCTAAAAATAATTTAACCGCTCAACCAGGTAGAAAATGCATCGTATTTTTGAATATATCTCCTCACGTTGTGATACAGCTCAGTTTGTCAGATCAATAAGGATGTTCAACCATGCGTGGAATATTTTCCTGTCAGATGTATAACAGGAGCTGCACAAAACTTGTGTTTCTGTGAACAGAAAGAAAAAATTTCACATGTCACATAACCACTTTCCAAAAGAGTAGGACAGAACCTTGAGGCACTAATTTCATTTAAGTCCTCAAACATCACATGGGTTTTTTGGATCTAAAGCACACTCAAAAACACAGATTGAACATGAAATATGTTGTATAATGAGAGTTACCAGTCAAATTGTGTATGATGACGATGTTGATGGCCGTAAAGCTGCGTTGGGGATTTCTTCAGAGCATAAAGCGATATCGATCCGCATCCTTGTCGCACTGATTGCAGTGATTAGATGTTTTGTGAACCTCATCAGTCGTTTCAATAGTCTTAAATGGCAGATTCATGATTGTGGGAATTCATGTGAGCTCACTTGCACGCCATATAACAATGCTGGTGTTGAATTCTGTGGGATAATAAATCAGTTGTTGCAAAACAAATATGAATAACAATCCCTGCAGCCAGCCAGCCACCTACCAGCGCTAAAAACCTCCCAGCATTCTTAGATGCATAAGACAATGGTGTCATAGACCAAAGAAGAACCTGTCTAGGCAAATCCACTTATCCATCACGGAGAGGTAGATGATCACACAATGTTCTTCGCTGAGATGGTGACTCATACTGTGGCTTACGAGCCATTTGTTAGCCACAAGGCATATCATCAACACCCCACAAGCTTCAAAAACAGTTTGCTTCTAATTTGATATATATTTTAAATGAACAGGGGACAAAGTGAGAGATGAAACATGTCTTGTGAGATCAAGATCCTCAAGAGAAAGAGAGCCCAAAGATTGTTTGATGGAGGAAACCAGCTCTGGGCCAGTAATGAAGGTGCACATTCTCATCTAATGTGTTTTACTTTTACCTGCTGGGAGTTTAATTAAAAAACAAAGAGCCTCAATTTAAAGCCCATTACTATGCTAATTTAGTATAGAGAGGGAGGTGATTAAGCAGCTCTTAGCGTTGACTTGAGCTTGCCCAGGGGAACGTGGTGAAGATACTCTTTATTTGCCTTCATTAGTTCACACTGTAATCTCTCCACGCCGAAGAGAAACGCTGATACTAAGCAGTAATAGAGGCCCATTTCCTCATGGATTATTAAAGAGAAGTTTTACTTTAATGATTATGGTATTTGTCTAATGAAACAGCATTTTTTAGTCTGTGTTTAAAGTTTAAGGACTTGAGTTATGATCAATTGCATTTAATCTCACCCCCCAAAATGGAATAAGTGTTCAGTTATTCTTAAAGAATATTAAAGAGCAATGATTTTATGGCACTCTAAACCAGCAGAAACTTTATCTATGTTGGTCTTTCACAACCAAGTCATAATATTGGCTTGGAGTTGTACTCAGTTTCACATGCTGATTTTTAGTGCTCATATTTACTTACTATATAAATGTATTTTAATTTTATGGTCTTTTAGATTATAAATGGCAAAATGTGCAGTATAACCAGCAGCATGTAAGTACAACCAGCATTTGTATGTCTGGAAAGTGTCACAGCGTGTGTTTCAGTCAGATCCCTAGTTCAGCAGTGAGTGCAAATCATTCTAGTATACTGATGGGTGATGAAAAAAATTGTTTATATCAGAAAAATATCAGTTCTGATTCTAATGACAGGATTATTCAAACTTAGGAAAATGCCTTTAAAGTTAAAATGAAATTAAACTGTAATTTTTAGCTATAAAAGTAAAGTTTTTCAAAACTTTGGATTGACAGAGGCTTGTCTCAAAGTTTTGAAAAAGTGCGCTCAAATTTATAGGATGGATGGATGGATGGATGGGAGGGAGGGAGAGATGTTTGTAATGCCACCTATATGTAGTTTAGTTTATATATTTAATCATATTTTAATTTTGTGGAGCAGGAAGAAAGAAAACATAATTTTCCTGAATGCATTACATGTACTGATTTTTTTTCTTTTTAATAGCAGAATGAGACACAACAACAGTGTATAAACTATTATAGAACATTGCTTTACTTATATACCTCTCAAATGTTCAAAAATACAAAATACAATATCAGAATAATCTTTCCCAAAGAATATGCAGCATTCAGAAATTATATATATGTATATCATCTTCACACAACTTCCACTTCTAATCTATAACTATGAAGCTGCCCTAAATTGCTAAATTGTTTTCTCTCACTTTTCTTTGGATCTCTCTTTCCATGTTGGTATCCAGGATACAAGATCCATGTCACAGATGAAGCCATGTAGCCTGTAACCAGGTAGCTCCCAGACGCGGTGTCTGTCAACTCTCTTTAAACCGACCCCCCCTCACAAACACCTCAGCGTTCGTGCCTTCATGATTGACACGACCAGAACACATCGCAGGCCTGGGGGGCTTGGTTGAAGAAGCCTGGGGGGACTGACTGCCTTCAAAGTGATTGTTTACAGCTGTTAGACAGAGCCTTTGATGGAAATGTGGTGACATAAGAATCCATTCCGAAATCATTACAGGCTTTTTTTTCTCGTTCTCCTGCATGTTCAGTACAGACGAGAGGATAGGTTGGGATGAGAGCATGTGTTGCGAAATGTACGACGATTATCGAGCCGCACACTCCCCCACACCTCTCTCCCTTCTCTAGACTCATCTTTATTCTCATCTGGGTATGTGATCCTTATCAGCGAGCTAGAGGCATTGAGGGAAAGGTCTTTAGTGGTCGGGAAATCATTGGCAACATGTGGTGAAAACTTTAAGATGTTGTCACACTTTAAGTTGCTCATAAGCTGTTCAAAGAGAAAGTACTCTGACGGCAACCGTTCTGAAAGGAATTGGAAGGTGAGGGCCTAGACTTTTTTAATCACAGAAATATCTTCCTCCGATGAGCCATCAAACGCTCTGTCCGTGCAAAACGCAGACACCCTGCAGGGAAAATATCATGTCAGAAAACAGGGAACGTGGAGGAATTTGGGCGCTTTTGCCTGTAATGTACAGGAGAAGGAAGGTGAGGGCCTAGACTTTTTTTATCACAGAAATATCTTCCTCTGATGAGCCATCAAAACGCAGACACCCTGCAGGGAAAATATCATGTCAGAAAACAGGGAACGTGGAGGAATTTGGGCGCTTTTGCCTGTAATGTACAGGAGAATGAGGTCGGGACATAACGCATGCCACATTCAAACCGTTATTTAACATGCTTTTTTTTTTTTACATAATTGTGAAAATTTATTAAATGTCATCTGGTGATAGAGTACCTGATGTTCTAAGATTCCAGTGGTGGAAATTTTTTCTGGCCAAACATGCCATCTTGATGTGTGAAAACCTATTCAACTAGTGATTACACTGGACTCTTGAGAGTCTGGAAGCAGATAATGATCTTTTCTGAAGTTATCTGTGTGGATTATCTCTGATTTGACTCGTGGGGTCTGGTTCTGAGAGGGTCTGAATCAATACTGGCACTGCACTGCCTGAATTGTGTCTGTTGATCTAAATGTGAGAGTCTTATCTGCTAATCTGTGTTTTACTTCTGCTGCCAGTTTGTGAAAGGCTTTCTCTGCCCATCCGAAAAGTTAGCCGTCGCCTTCCTGCAGAGGTGTGGTTGCTATAGCAGGGGCGTCATGCGTGGCTATTCCATCAGAGGTCCCACTGAGAATAGGGAACGGGTCAGGGGGGCTGACGACAGCCAAAAAGTCCGGATTAGATGCCGGGACAAAGCCAGGACAGGAAGATTCCAGAAGGAACAAATGGGAATTACAGCAGCAAAAATAATGCAAAGTGACAGAGAGGGGAAATAGAAAAATAATGGCTTACAAGATTAGAACGGGTGGGGAAAAAGGAGGTGAGAAGAAAAGAGGCGGATGAAAGGGAATGTTTTCATTTGGATGAGAAGGATACTAAGAGCAGGGCGGCGTCGAGGTGAGCGGGCGAAACTAGAAAGTGTTACCACCGCTCAATAGGGTTCATTTCCTGTGCTTTCCGGCCTTTTTTGCCCTGGAGTCTTTGACAAGGATTCACATTGTTGAATGAACATTTGATTCAGACTGAGTCATGACAGATTCATTATTCTGTTTGACTTGTTTGACTGATCCGGCATGTAACTGGTTAATCTAGTCAAAATACTGTGTCAGCCATCTTTTAATGTGAAAGTTGTGAGTGTTTGGATGTGTTTAGACAGCAAAAACCCCATAAATATGAAAAATCATCTTGTTATTGTTACCAACTCATCTTCTTTACAGATGTTTTACAGGATCATATCACAGCGCTGTGGTCTTCATGCCAAAAATTACAGCCATGCTAATCTTCAATGCTTGCTCAATACTTGATTTGTGGGGGAAAAATAATTCTATTTTCACGTGATTAATGAAATCTGTATGGACGAAATTACTTGAACAATTGGGAGTAACCACAACAGATCAGGCTGTGTTTAAACACAAAATGATAAAGGTGTGTTCCATAGAAATATTCCTTCGCTCAGAATGGAGAAAGGAGCCAGGTAGACGGATAACCCACGGACACAAGAGAATTGTTGGCATGCCAACAGTTTAGTTAGGATTAATAGTTTTCCACTGGCAAATAAAACATTTCTAATCTTCTTATTGTCCCACAATAAATAAAAGATTATGAGCTTATGTACAGCCTGCTAATGCCAGTATCCATATTGTTATTCTCCCAAAAAAAAAGGGGGGTTTTGATCCCAAAGATCCCAAAATATGATGACCCCCTTGTGAAGGAGTTAAAATAAAAATCCCATTTATTATTCCCATAAATAGTAAGCATAACATTATTAAGAGAACATGATGTTAAATCTTAAATAATTGATAAGACAAATTAAATAACTATGTATTGTCAAGTAACTATAAAAGTATTACTAACTCAAGTTAATAATTACATAATATAAATATATAGTATAAAAATAAAAATAAAATCTTGATTTGACTTGATTTTTATTTGGGTTTTTTACATGTATTTTAAGTTTTGGAATACCAGTTTGAAAATTTTAATATAAATATAAGCTAAATATAAAATAGAAACTCATTTAAATAAAGTAAAATACAGTTTAACAGAAACTGTAATGAATAAAATGGTATATAATGTAGTACATAAAACCTACAGTATCTACCAATGAGTATTTGCCAGTTATTTTCCAACATAAGTAATGATGCTGCTCCATAAATGACAAGGCAGTTCCACTGGATGCCACGTAGGTTTATTCTCATGACATCTCAAAGAACGCCCATAGAAACTCTGACATGCAAAACAACAGTAGCGACCAAAAATACCCAGCTACACTCTTAAAAATAAAGGTGCTTCTCCGACAAACAGCGATGCAGCTGGTCGTGTGTCCAGCAGGCTGTCATTATCAGTCCCCCATCACCATCTCACAATGAAATTACCATCACAAAACCCACCATATTTACACATATTCATCTGAACTCATATTAACACATATTCATCACTGTCAACCAACCCTGTCCACCATCAACAGAATATGATGATGGGCATTCTCCCTGACTCTCCCACCCGATGAACAATGCCACAGATGAAATGCAGAGATACGCACAAGCGCCGGGCAGCTGTCCTACCAGCCAGAGCAAACAAAAGAACCAAGGCTAATAAATCAGCTTTTATGGGCTGGACACTGTCATACACCCGCTTCCTGTAGAGGTGGGCTCCCGCTGAACCTCACAAGATGAGAGCGAGAGGGTAATATCTCTGCCTGTAATGAAACCAAAAGGATTTTATCGACACCGTTAGGAGGAAATGAAGGCTGCGGGGGTGGCTGCGGTCTGTTTGTAAACAGACATGTATTGTGGCATAGCATATGATTTTAGAGTTTATCTGACAGGAGATCAGTTCACCAGCAACATTGTGTAGATTTGCATTAAATTTGAGTGAAAAAATGTTACTTTTTTTTTTCTATTTTAATATTTTATGCCTTTTTTTCTCTGATCAATATGTTGTTGTATAGTTACAAAAATGTAGAAATCGCTATTTTCCTTTTGATTTCACGAGCAGCATTAACCAATCTCTCACGAAACAAAATGCAAACAGATTTTAAGCCATCTCTTCTCTAAGAAATAACTTCCCGTTTCAGTAGCATTGTGTGAGTGGCGGTGGAGCCTGTCTAATCACTGCAGTGAGTGGGGTAAAGCCAGTGGAGCTGAGGGCCCACGCCACTGATTGAGGTTTGCTGGTGCGTTGGGTCGAGAGGTGATCCCGTATTTCCTCCCATTGGGTTCTGCTGAAGCGTTGAGGAATTATCCAGGCTGCATTAACAGATGAGCCAGTGTCAAAGCAGATCGCTCAGGGGCTCAACCTCATGCCCCCTGCCCCCTTAATCACCATATATATATATATTTCAAATTACCCGTTGAGCCTTCTTTTCATCAAAGAATCCTGAAAAAGAAAAAAATGTATAATGGTTTCCACAGAAATATGCAGCAGCACAACTGTTTTTTTTTTTAATAAGAAATGTTTTTTAAACAGCAAATCAGCATATTAGAATGATTTCTAAAGGGTCATGTCACACTGATGACTGGAGTAATGGCTGCTGAAAACTCAGCTTTGCCATCATAGGAATAAATTACATTTTAAAATATATTAAAATCGAAAACAGCTATCTTAAATTGTAACTGTTTTAGAGTTTTTCTGTTTTTACTATATTTTTGATCACATAAATGCAGCCTTTATGAGCATAAGAGACTTCTTTCAAAATCAAGAAATAACTTCCCGTTTCAGTAGCATTGTGTGAGTGGCGGTGGAGCCTGTCTAATCACTGCAGTGAGTGGGGTAAAGCCAGTGGAGCTGAGGGCCCACGCCACTGATTGAGGTTTGCTGGTGCGTTGGGTCGAGAGGTGATCCCGTATTTCCTCCCATTGGGTTCTGCTGAAGCGTTGAGGAATTATCCAGGCTGCATTAACAGATGAGCCAGTGTCAAAGCAGATCGCTCAGGGGCTCAACCTCATGCCCCCTGCCCCCTTAATCACCAAACTATGATGGACAAGCACATGTAAAGACATTCACTGTGATGCCTACTGATGCTTTACTCTTACTATATTTTTAAATCTCTTTAAAGGGGTAGTTCAAAAACATAATTAAGAATTATGACTTTTATTTGGCAAAGACACATTAAATAAATAAAAAATGACAGTAAAAATGGTTATAATATTACAAATATTTGAAATATTATATATATATATATATATATATATATTTCAAATTACCCGTTGAGCCTTCTTTTCATCAAAGAATCCTGAAAAAGAAAAAAATGTATAATGGTTTCCACAGAAATATGCAGCAGCACAACTGTTTTTTTTTTTAATAAGAAATGTTTTTTAAACAGCAAATCAGCATATTAGAATGATTTCTAAAGGGTCATGTCACACTGATGACTGGAGTAATGGCTGCTGAAAACTCAGCTTTGCCATCATAGGAATAAATTACATTTTAAAATATATTAAAATCGAAAACAGCTATCTTAAATTGTAACTGTTTTAGAATTTTTCTGTTTTTACTATATTTTTGATCACATAAATGCAGCCTTTATGAGCATAAGAGGCTTCTTTTTTCAAAACCATTAAAAAAATCTTACTGACCCCAAACTTTTGAACAGTAGTGTAGGTTTAGATCTAAATTTTGACCTCGTTTGTGTCTTTCTAGACAGATTTTTCAAGCATTTACACATTTCTCTCTTTCTCTTTGTGACTTTCTCAGGTTATTTGCGACCAAATGCAGCGGGTGCCTGGAGAAAATTGCCCCCACGGAGTTTGTGATGCGGGCGCTCAAGTGCGTGTACCACCTCAACTGTTTCTGCTGCTGTGTGTGCGACCGACAGCTTAGGAAAGGGGATGAATTTGTACTGAAGGACGGGCAGCTGCTGTGCAAGAATGACTATGAAAGGCAGAAAGACCTGCTCGGCTCTGTCAGCCCCGATGACTCGGATTCAGGTATGAATACAGGCTAATCTACACACCACAGACCATGATGCCAGTGTATTCATGAACATATTATTAGGGGAGACATCAGAAGACTTTCTTTGCTCTACAAAACACAGAAGACGATATTGAACAACTTTTTTGTTCATACAATGAATGCCAAAACAACACTGACTTTCATTGTATGGACAGAAAACACTAAGACCGTTCTGTTTTACAGGAGTCAAAAGAAAGGGAAGAATATGCACAGAAGTGTAGAATATGGCCCCTTTAATCAACAGTCAGCAGAGGAAGAGCAGTTCTGACAAAGAGAAGCCACACTGTGCTGTCTGATGTGGCCAAGTTAAGTTGCTGGAAAGAAGAAGAGCTTGAATGTGTGTGAGTGAAAAGAGGGATTTCAGGCCCTGCTCACCAGCAGCCTCTCACTGCTTATCAGGACTCCTTTTCCCTCACTTCACCGTAATGAGGCATCTCACTTCTACCAATCCCCATGTGGATTGCATTTAAACACGCACACATGCACACAGCCCACTCTCTCAAACACTGAGAAGTTTGTCAGATGCTTCAGCAAGACTGCGTCAACTTTCTGTGATGTTTGTCTCTTTTCTATTCTTCGTTTATAAGTTTTGCGTTTCTAAGTTGACCTGAAGTGGAGTGTAATGGCAAGGAATTTGTTTAGTTTGCAGCACACCACTCTACTGGCAGAAAAAGAGATCAGAAACAGATGAGAGAGAGGACCGAATCAGCCCATCATGTTTGTGTCTCCCGCTTAAAAAGGCCAAACCATTCGCAGGCCTAATCGCCAGAGACGTTCACTGCTGATGCCACAAAAGCCATAGTGCCAAATTGCAGAAGCCCTTAATCTCGAAAAACAGTCACGCTGGGAACATGCCCATTTGGGTTTTTAACTTTTGAACCAGGCCACGTTATGGAGTTTGGCACCTTTTTTTTAATTACTATTATTATTCTATTAAACACAAGCTGATGTGGCTTATTGGATGAAACCTCCACCCACTGAACAATAAAGCTAATCCCCCGTTTGACTATAATAATTACAGTAGGAAAGCCAGGAGCCATTTTGTGAATATGGCACATTAGCTGGACCTACTGAGAGAGATTATCACGACACAGGGCAGGCTTGATTAACCCGCCCGAGGATCACCTTAGACTAATTGAGACACTTTGATTAGTTCATATGAACAGGCAGTGTAAATTGTGTGATATGAGGTGAGATATTGAACTTTATGGATTGGCGAGCTTAAATTCTGCTCACGTAGTTTGATTTGTACAGGCTTTTTTTGCCCAAGTGTTCTTTTTGCAAGCATGTTCACTTCTTGACTTTGTGGTTTTGCTATCTTTTTCACTTCCCCTGGATAATAGACCTCATTTCCCATATGTAGTCCACGTTCATTCCTTCCCCAAAACATTGCATTCGCTGTGTGTTGGATTCTTATCAAAGATTTATGTAGTGTAAAACAGCCAAAGCCTTGCGCTATTAATTTTAAATGACACAATGTCCAGTCCAATGACAAATTCACATACTTCACAGTCAGAGTTGCCGTTTTGCAGTGGATGTGGCCCACTCGTGCACTAATAAATTGATAACAAAAGTATTAAAACCACATGTGTCTCCTTTCATTGTGGATGCACTGTGACTGAATCTCCTAAAATTTATCATTAGGTTGTCTAAAAAGTTGCAGAGTTTTAAAAGTAAGTACTGATTCCTGTGACTGATGGATTTTTTTCCAGAGAAAAGTGAAGATGAGGAGTTGGATATCAAGAAGGAGAAGGGCTCAGGAGGCACTGGGAAGAGAGATGATGGGAAAGACCCAAGAAGACCCAAGCGACCACGTACCATCCTTACCACACAACAGAGACGTGAGTTCAAAGCATCCTTCGAGGTTTCTTCCAAACCGCACTGTGACTGAATCTCCTAAAATTGAAAAGAACAAAAACATCTATTTATCATTAGGTTGTCTAAAAAGTTGCAGAGTTTTAAAAGTAAGTACTGATTCCTGTGACTGATGGATTTTTTTCCAGAGAAAAGTGAAGATGAGGAGTTGGATATCAAGAAGGAGAAGGGCTCAGGAGGCACTGGGAAGAGAGATGATGGGAAAGACCCAAGAAGACCCAAGCGACCACGTACCATCCTTACCACACAACAGAGACGTGAGTTCAAAGCATCCTTCGAGGTTTCTTCCAAACCCTGCCGGAAGGTGAGTTCCTCTAGATATCAGTTTCCTCAATCTCTTGAGCACCATCTTTCTATAGAAGTAATTTGCGACTAGTAGTTTAAAATATGAAATAGTGGCACATTGTGGGATATAAATTTGCAGTTGTGATATCATAATCATCTAGAAATAACGTTTCAATAAGATATGAAGTTAATGACGCAATTGTGAGATATGAAGTTGCGATTGGAATTTTTAGTCGAGTTGTGATATATAGTCACACTGTAATACATAGTCACATTGTGACATATAAAGTCACAATTACAAGAAATAAAGTTGCAATTGTGAGAAATAGTCAAAATTAGAAGAAATAAAATCACAGTTGTGGGATATGAAGTCACAGGTATGAAATATCAAGTCGCAATTACGTTAAATAATATGAGAAAACGTCACAATTACAAGATATGCAGTTGCAATTGCAAGATAAAAAGTCACAATGTAACAGAGATAGTCACAATTACATGGAATAAAGCCTGTTACTAGTTGCAATTAGCATCGCAATTGTGAAATAATATGAAGTTGCAATTAAGATTTGAAGTCACAATTTTAATATATAATTACTGTAACATTGTGAGATGAAAATATTATTGCAATTGTGAGAAATGGTCACAATTGTGAGAAATAGTTGCAATTATGTTAAAGTTTTGAGATATGAAGTTGCAATTATGTTAAAGTTTTGAGATATGAAGTTGCAACTGTGAGATGTAAAGTCACATTGCAATAAATAGTCAGATTAACAAGGAAAAGTAGCAATTGTGATATATGAGGTTGCAATTGTGAGGTCAAACTGCACTTACGAGAAAGTTTTGAGATAATCGATTAAGTTCTAAGAAATATATTTTGAGATAAAGTCACAATAATGAGAAAAAAAATCTGTTATTTTTTAAACACTCTAAGATGGAAATGGGATTCCATATATTACACAGACTCTTCACTAAAGAAACAAATAATTTTTGTTGTATAATCTAGGTAAGAGAGACGCTGGCTGCAGAGACAGGCTTGAGTGTTCGCGTCGTTCAAGTGTGGTTCCAGAACCAAAGAGCTAAGGTGAGTCCAGACCCTGTACACTACCTTATTAATCATCCAGTATTACCCGCACAAACCTGATAATGTACATCCAAGGACCAGATAACACAACAATTTTCAAGTAATCCTCCAGCAATGCACTAAACTCCTCGCAGCCGCTGCCAAAAGGGAAAAAGCAAGCGAGGCTCGAGACAGAATCTTCAAGCAATCTGCCTGAAGCTTAACCTCTCGACGCATTCCACAAAAAACTCCCCAAGAGTTCGAGAGAGATGTATTCACATCCATCCTGCTCTTACGTTAGTGTCTGAAAGCCACCTCAGAGCCCTGATTTTATCTTCAAAAGGCTGTGGATAATATAATGCAGCCAGATCAAGCTTGGCGTAGTTCAAGCAGAGGTGAACAACAAGGAGCATCTCTCTTTAGATAGGCGAGAGTTGGTCTGGGGAGTCGCAAAGTTTTCTGATTGTGCTTTTATCGTTATTTTTTTCAGATAAAAAAGTTGGCGCGGAGACAGCAGCAGCAACAGGAGCAGCAGAACTCCCAAAGGCTGGGCCAAGGTAAAAATGTCCTGACATGAACCTGAAGGCAACCACATCAGTCCGAAATATGACTTTAAGACGGAAATCAACATGAATAAATAGCATCTATCTTCAATCTGTTGGTGTTTTTTGCGTTTTCAGAATTCTGTGGAATTGAGTTTTACTTATTAAAATGTTTTAAATGCAGCTGAGAATACTACAGTCAGATTAGCCAAAACATTTACTACTTGTAGAATGACGAACTTCTATTTTGTGTAAATCGTACAAGGTTTTCTGCAGATTTCTGCAGGCGGAGATTCCGTGTGGGCCTTCTTATAGGCAGTTTTGCTTCATAACTTAGACCTTGTGGTCAAAGTTACATTTTTAAAAGAATATCTAAGGGTAGAAAGTGAGGTATCCCAACCGACCTCCTTGCACATCACCCCTTGTGGTGTGAGTCGTGTCCACCCTCTCAAAAACAGGGCGAGCGACACGGGCGATGACCCCTGGTTGCTGTAGATTAGGTCGAAGAACGCGTGTAGCTTTTGTGTGAGGGAGGAAATGTGGAGATGGATGAATTCATTTACAACATAAGCTCATTGAAGTTGCCTCCACTTTGACCGATCCACCCACCCCGTTCCCTCCTTTGCTGGAAGCGACCCAGCATCACGGTTTCAGTAAAGCGGTTGTCTCAAGTTGCCATTCAGCCGGGCGCAAAGGATGAGCCATTGTATGTCTGTGATCTTCACACTCATGGAGTTCACGGCCTTCACATTTATAAGACAATCTGTTTCTGGTCATGCTTGGCGACATTCCATGTATTAATACCGTTTTTTAGGCTAATTTTTCATTTGAGAGTGTTAAAGAGCTAATCCGTCAAGTGGCGTCTTTTTTCAACAGTTAATATGTTGCTGAGACGATCCAACTGAGCTTCTGTAACAGATGAGTTTGGATGAGACTGTCTGGAAAATAGAAACGTGTAGAATATTATTCCAAGCTCTATGGAGGAGGACAAATGTTTCCTCTACAGCTCAAGAGTCTTAATTCCTGTACAAATATTTGTTGTAAGGCAGTGGAGTCCATTCCTCAATCAGTCATATTTATTTCTTCACTCTCTGCGTTTGTCTTTAGAGACTGTGGAAATAACCATAAAGCAGTTTAAATACAGAGAACACATTTTGTGTTGGATAAAAGTACTTGTACTTAAGGGTAAATTTTAAAAATCAAAACAGTTAATTCCTACTATGTTGTATGTATATGGCTAATGACATTGCTTAATACAGAGCTGAAATTTAATGTTAGCTCATAGTCTATTTACATTTTAAATCCTTAAAGCAATATATAAAAGTATTTTTTTGTTGTTGAACTTCCTAGAGCTGCATTTTAATAATCAAGCATGTTAATTCTACTGAATATATGTATATTGCTTAATATATTTAAGACCTGTTAGCAGATTTTATTTGCATTTTAAATCCTTCAAGAGACATATAAACACATTTTTTGTTGTTGTTTGAGATAATAGCTAGTCTTCCTATCTTTATTTTGTGGAAAACTGAGGGTTTATACTGACATTTTATTGCTGAACAGACCCCCTTGTGCCCGCTCTCCTGCAGAGCCATAATCCAAGCGATCATTGAATCATCTTCAGCGATAAAGGACAAGCAATAATATTTTTATTTTATAGACCGATGTTGGACTATTCTCACGATGCATTCATTTATGGAGCTTTGACTCTGCTGTGTAGAGCAAAAAGATCACTGTCGAACAAAACAGAAGTGTAAAGTCATCACATTGACACTAGTTTCTCTCTGTTTGCTTCAGCACTTTTGTGGCCTTTGGCTGTGTCACATTTAATGGGATAATTCAAATCAGATAGTGATCCATCTTTGGTCATGAACCTTACCCCTCATGAACCAATAGAAATGTTTTCTCAGAGAAATGAAAGAAAACGATAGGGTGATGGAGACGCACGCTCGAGAGAGACAGCTAGGTGTAGATGAACTATTCTGGTGGTCTGAGATATTGAGAAGTCTTGTAAAGTCAGACTCCCCTTTGGGAAATACCTTAGCGGTCTTGAGTAGTCCGTGATGTCATGAATCATGAAATTGGGCTGGAATATGTCATCCAATGGAGCCCCATGGTTAATACATAGTTATATTTGTTATCGTAAATCCTATCTGTCTTGGTTATAAGTGTCAGCTGTCCAATAGTTTCAGCTGTGGGGCCAGTGATTGGTGTGAAAACATTCTAGAAAAGGCTTTGCTGCGTCATGTTGTTTTAAAAGTTGTAATGCTACCTTACAACTTTATATATTTGGGTCAGTGGCAGAAAGAAAAGAAAAAACAAACTTTTATGTTGAAAAAAAGAAGAAGCTCATAGACATACTTTATGGATGGTCATGAAAACCTTTATGCCATTTTCACTAAAAGTGTCACTAAAATTTTAAAATGTTAATGTTTTTAAAGGGGAAAATTGTGTTATAAATATCCTAAATTACTATATTTATATTACCTTTTTTGAAAGTTGCACACTTGACATTTTATAGTCTGAAGTTGCCTTGTCTTGTTATAAAAAGGTCAAACTATTTGCTATTTTAAAGGACCTATTCGTATTCTCTATTATATCATTTCCTGTTTCATTCATTCATTCATTCATTCATTCCTGCATGTTGATTGGACCAAAAGTTTTTAAAGATATTTTTAAGCTATGAAGCAATTTGTGTATGTGTATATATATATACACTCTAACAAATGCTGGGTTGTTTCAACCCAATTTTGGGTCAAATATGGACTAACCCAACTGTTGGGTTAAATTAATAATCAAGCATGTTAATTCTACTGAATATATGTATATTGCTTAATATATTTAAGACCTGTTAGCAGATTTTATTTGCATTTTAAATCCTTCAAGAGACATATAAACACATTTTTTGTTGTTGTTTGAGATAATAGCTAGTCTTCCTATCTTTATTTTGTGGAAAACTGAGGGTTTATACTGACATTTTATTGCTGAACAGACCCCCTTGTGCCCGCTCTCCTGCAGAGCCATAATCCAAGCGATCATTGAATCATCTTCAGCGATAAAGGACAAGCAATAATATTTTTATTTTATAGACCGATGTTGGACTATTCTCACGATGCATTCATTTATGGAGCTTTGACTCTGCTGTGTAGAGCAAAAAGATCACTGTCGAACAAAACAGAAGTGTAAAGTCATCACATTGACACTAGTTTCTCTCTGTTTGCTTCAGCACTTTTGTGGCCTTTGGCTGTGTCACATTTAATGGGATAATTCAAATCAGATAGTGATCCATCTTTGGTCATGAACCTTACCCCTCATGAACCAATAGAAATGTTTTCTCAGAGAAATGAAAGAAAACGATAGGGTGATGGAGACGCACGCTCGAGAGAGACAGCTAGGTGTAGATGAACTATTCTGGTGGTCTGAGATATTGAGAAGTCTTGTAAAGTCAGACTCCCCTTTGGGAAATACCTTAGCGGTCTTGAGTAGTCCGTGATGTCATGAATCATGAAATTGGGCTGGAATATGTCATCCAATGGAGCCCCATGGTTAATACATAGTTATATTTGTTATCGTAAATCCTATCTGTCTTGGTTATAAGTGTCAGCTGTCCAATAGTTTCAGCTGTGGGGCCAGTGATTGGTGTGAAAACATTCTAGAAAAGGCTTTGCTGCGTCATGTTGTTTTAAAAGTTGTAATGCTACCTTACAACTTTATATATTTGGGTCAGTGGCAGAAAGAAAAGAAAAAACAAACTTTTATGTTGAAAAAAAGAAGAAGCTCATAGACATACTTTATGGATGGTCATGAAAACCTTTATGCCATTTTCACTAAAAGTGTCACTAAAATTTTAAAATGTTAATGTTTTTAAAGGGGAAAATTGTGTTATAAATATCCTAAATTACTATATTTATATTACCTTTTTTGAAAGTTGCACACTTGACATTTTATAGTCTGAAGTTGCCTTGTCTTGTTATAAAAAGGTCAAACTATTTGCTATTTTAAAGGACCTATTCGTATTCTCTATTATATCATTTCCTGTTTCATTCATTCATTCATTCATTCATTCCTGCATGTTGATTGGACCAAAAGTTTTTAAAGATATTTTTAAGCTATGAAGCAATTTGTGTATGTGTATATATATATACACTCTAACAAATGCTGGGTTGTTTCAACCCAATTTTGGGTCAAATATGGACTAACCCAACTGTTGGGTTAAAAAGTTAATTTAAAAATGTAACCAAAATTTAACCCAACAGTTGGGTTAGTCCATATTTGACCCAAAACTGGGTTGAAACAACCCAGCATTTTTAGAGTGTATATATATGTTTTAATAAATACATTTTTAAATAAGCATTGTTATAACCTTTTTTATTTAAATGTATTGTTATTGATTTTTTATAGCTTTTTATTTTTCATTTTTATTTATTTATTTGTGTTTATTTTTTTAATTTGAGTTTTTTTTATGATAGTCAGTTACTTGAAGAATCATGGATTATGGGTTAGCAAAGTATCAGTGTGGTGAAACTCAACATCAGATGTCTTTGCATCAGAGCAGAAGATGTAATGGAAACTTGTGGAAGCCTGTAGAAATGAATTGCAGACATCTTTCTTGCGAGAGCTCACCACTCAAAAGCAGAGGGCTGAGATGGTGGGCTCCAGACTGGAAGCCACAAGAGTCATTCCTAGCCCTCGGCATTGAGTATGACTCATAGAGTACTGCCCTATAGGGCTGGTGTCACAGCGTCTTCTCCCGCTACAGATCAAGAGTGTTTCTTGTTTGTTGGTTTTCGTGAAATTCAACTTGATTTCGAGCGCAGATACCAGACCCAGCCTTGATTTTTGGAGAAACCCAATCCACTAGAAAGAACAATTCTTACTAAACGAAGCATTAATGTTTTGCATTATGTACAGTTGTTAAAGTAACTACGCTCTCCAGTTCACAGAGATGATGTCAGTCATCCCTACCGTGAGAATATCTCAAAGGCTGATCAACATCTACTTTTTTTCCCCCCATTCCAGAGGTGATGTCCAATCGGATGGAGGGAATGATGAACTCCTACACACCATTGGCTCCAGCCCAGCAACAGATGGTTGCTATGGAGAATGGTTACAGCACCGATCCCTTCCAGCAGGGCCTCACCCCTCCTCAAATGCCCGGTGACCACATGAACCCATATGGTGAGCATCAACCCATGAGCTCTGTCATGTTTGCTCCCTGAAGCTGGGGCATGTGTTTGGACCACAAGGTTCACAGAATGCAACCATACCACCCTTCTTTCCTCATGAGATTACACAAACGCACCACTTTATTTTGAAGTTTTCCTTCCAAATGAATTCAGTGTGTTTCAAAACCATACTCGCCCCATCCACTGTTCCCAGAGCTACCCATTTGGTTTATTTGCCCGGGTCTCATACGGATTAATGGTGTAGTCTGTTATGCTGTGTGACACTATCTATTGGATTTTTGTTAAAGAGCCGAACGATGATCTGTGGTGCGCCATGTAAAACAACAATGGTTAACCATGATAACTGACGCACAAAGAACCATGGGAAAGCATCCATGGGTCTGCTAGCAAAACAACACACTGAGCAAAACCATTGAGTGCTTGCCATATTCGTCAAATTTTGGTATAAAGTTTGGGTAAGAAGCGAACTATAATTCCTCAGAGTGACGTTGTTTCTGCACAACTCCAGTTGTTCTCAATATTATTGACATTAACTTCAAGCATTAGCCACATAAATCTGGAGACATCGGTCACAGGCAGCCTAAGAACAGGTCCCAAGTGTCTTGTCATTCATTCTCCTGAATGGCAAGGCCCAAATCCCCGGTCTCATCACACTCCAGCTTGGATTTTATGGGAGAACAGCAGGGACAGACAACATTGCCAGCTCATTAAAAAACCATAGCCCATCAACCTGTCACTGTCTTGCGGAATGGTGTCATTAAGTACTAAAAAATCACAATTTATTTTAATACAGAAATTAAAAACATGATCATCACAAAAGAGGTGTATTTAGGTCACTGTATACATGAGTGTTACTTTTAATGTATTTTTGAATAAATCAATAGATTCAGACAAAAAAGAGCATCATATTGACCATCTCTTTTCTCTTACCACAGGAAATGACTCGATATTCCACGACATTGACAGTGACACTTCATTGACCAGCCTTAGTGACTGCTTCATGGCCTCGTCCGAGGCGGGCTCAATGCAAGCGAGAGTCGGGAACCCCATCGACCGACTCTATTCCATGCAGAGCTCCTACTTTGCTTCATGAAAACCTAAACAGACAAGGAAAGGCAAAAGTGGGTCACTTCGCTGCAGCTCACTAGTCAGATGCCGCCTATCAAGGAAATACAGCAGAATCGTCAACAAAGCTCAAAGACGAAACATCTTAGATAGACAAACAGGAAAGACAAGTGAACTTGAAGACTTACGTCCTTATTTCTCTGCAGTGAAGCGCCAGCTCTGGATGCCCAGGCGCCTGAGGCTGAGATTTTTTTCTAGTTACTTGTAGATTGTTTGTACATGACTTTCTCAGAAGTAGCATTTCATCTTATCCTCATCGACTTGTGGAAAAAAGAGTATTGATGTACAGTTTGACGTCACTGAAGCATCAAGCCTTGACTTATGATTTCCTGCCGGGAGAGGTGGAAGATCAAGTCACAAAGCTCATAATGCATGAATCCATATCTTTGTGATTGTTACATAAAAAAAATGAAAAACATTTGGAAAAAAAAAATTGTAAAAAAAAAAAAATCTTGTGTTGTTCAGATGCTAAAAATGTGATGTTCAGACTCATAATTTCCTCTTTTTCATTATGTTCAGCATTGCATTTTTATCACTTTGATAGGTTAGCCCTCTGAAAGACGACGTAGAAAAGCATAGAGGGGGAGATATGTATAGTTTATCTGCAGTTGTATGTTAGTGCGTGCGTGCCCATCAACCTGTCACTGTCTTGCGGAATGGTGTCATTAAGTACTGGAAAGCGTATTACAGCTAACTGTGCCCACAAGGAAAATGATAGAGCGGGAAGATTAGCTCAGAAGTAAACATTTGCTATTAGCTCGGTTGTTAGTGAGAAACCATTTAGTTTAACAATATCCGATTGCATGGAATGTGGGATCCCATACAAATACATAATTGAACAGTCATTAATTTTATGTTGTTTTTGTGAAGATTGATAGATTCATATAAGGGTCTGTGACTCTTAATCACTATTTCTGTTTTTGTCTTGAAAAGTATTATGTCAAAAAAAACATATATATATATAACAAATGAATGCACAAATATCATTGCTTACTGCATGCCATTTTTACCTTTCCTATAGAAAAAACAACTTATAATTATCTGAAATTTTAAGAAGCTTATTGACACAAACTTATGAGGATCTGCAAGGGTCCTCGCTATATCACTTCCTGTTTTAGATTTATTTTCTATGTATTTCAGGGTTATCATAGTTAACTGAAACTAAATCTAAAACCATAAAAAAAATACATTTTCATTACTCAAAGTAAAATAAATGTTAACTGAAATAAAATAAAATATATAAAAAATATAGACACACAGTATATACAAAAGAACCCCAAAAACTACCAAAAAATTCCATGCAGAGCTCCTACTTTGCTTCATGAAAACCTAAACAGACAGGGAAAGGCAAAAGTGGGTCGCTTCGCTGCAGCTCACAAGTCAGACGCCGCCTATCAAGGAAATACAACAGAATCGTCAACAAAGACAAAACATCTTAGATAGACAAACAGGCAAAAACAGAAAAGACAAGTGAACTTGAAGACTTGCATTCTTATTTCTCTGCAGTGAAGCACCAGCTCTGGATGCCCAGGCGCCTGAGGCTGAGATTTTTTCTAGTTGCTTGTAGATTGTTTGTACATGACTTTCTCAGAAGTAGCATTTCATCTTATCCTCAAAAAGAGTATTGATGTACAGTTTGACGTCACTGAAGCATCAAGCCTTGACTTATGATTTCCTGCCGGGAGAGGTGGAAGATCAAGTCACAAAGCTCATAATGCATGAATCCATATCTTTGTGATTGTTACATTAAAAAAATGAAAAACATTTGGAAAAAAAAAATTGTAAAAAAAAACAAATCTTGTGTTGTTCAGATGTTAAAAATGTGATGTTCGGACTCATAATTTCCTCTTTTTCATTATGTTCAGCATTGCATTTTTATCACTTTGATAGGTTAGCCCTCTGAAAGACGACGTAGAAAAGCATAGAGGGGGAGATATGTATAGTTTATCTGCAGTTGTATGTTAGTGCGTGCGTGTGAGTGTGTGTATGTGTGTGTTCCAGTCTCCTTACCTGTGTGGTTGTATGAGTGTGTCTGTGCGATGGTAAGGTACTGTCATTGAAAGTTCGAACCATGTGTATATATACTTTTCCCAAACAAATCAGTTGTGCATGTTAAAAATGGAGATCATTCTATTTATTTGACTAAAACATGCTTTTGAAGGTACTTAAGAAACTGAAAAGCTTTATTTAAAAAGGAGAAAATCATGTTTAAGTAGCTGACGCATTCATTTCACACCACACTTGTATGTCTTTTAATTAGAAAAATGTATCTTTATTCCAGCAATGTACATCTGCAAAAATGCGCTATTTATTTGTTTCAGCCCTGACATTGCCGAAAAATGCATTTCCAAATGCGAAGATTGCTAATTTGCCAAAGTCTGTTGGTACAATGAATAAAGTCTTTTTCTCCTTGATTTTGTAGCTTCCACAAGACTATTTGAGTACATTGTTTATTATTTACATAATGTACATTTTTCATTTTCTTCTCTTTTAGTTAGTAATATTTATTTTTCTTTTAATTTTAAGATTTACATAAAGGTTTATGTAAAAAGATTACATAAAGATGGGATGGAAACAGGGTTATTATTATTAACTAAAACTAAAACCATTAAACATTTAAACATTACTTAAACATTAATTAAAATAAAATATAAAAAACTTAAAATTATTTTATTTCATCTAGTTGCTAAGGCAACATTTCTCATTTTGTTTAAAGTAGAGATATTAAAATAACTAAAACTAACTACTAACACTTAATAAAAACTACAGTATATAGACATATTTTAACAAAACAAAAATAGAAATGACAAAAACAAAATTAATAAAACTTTAAAATTAAAATAAAAACAGAAAATATAAAAAATAAAATATAATTCAAAATATTAACAAAAACTATAATAGTATATTATTCTAAAATAACATTGTATGGAAGCACCACCTTACTTGTAAATTATTTTTGCACTATTCTGATTTTTCATCATTTGTATTCTTATTTATATTTTTAATAAGTAGTGTTTTTATTAATTAAATAATATATATTAAGTGATTAACCAATGGTAACATATGTATTGATGGTATTACAGTAAGGTTCCATTAGTTAATGTATTAACTAACATGAACAAACAATCAACCAACAGTACATTTATTACAGTATTTATTAATCTTTGTTAAAGTTAGTTAATGAAAATACTGTTGTTCATTGTTAGTTCATGTTAATTCACAGTGCATTAACTAATGTTAACAAGCACAACTTTTGATTTTAATAATGCATTAGTACATGTTGAAATTAACATTAACTAAGATTAATAAATGCTGTAGAAGTATTGTTCATTCTTAGTTCATGTTAACTTAAGTAGTTAATGAACCTTATTGTAAAGTGTTACCGTATTGATGCATACACTAAGCCTTAAGTTAAAATAGGCTACACCTTCAAATATAATTATAATAATAATAAAAAGAATAAATAATTAAATAAAACAATATAAAAACAATATACAACTAAAATATTAATAACATACTCAGACTAAACAAAAAAGCATAATGGTGCACACATTTTAATGCATATTCCATCTGTCACACATGCCTAATTATGAAGCCCTGAGTGGACGTTTTCTATAAAGTCAATATGTTTACCGGAGGATATAATTTGTCTTCTTACAACAGGTTTTGAGTTACTGGAGATGGGAACAAAGCTTTGCGAGCATGAGTCACACGTGTTCTCTAGTGTCCCACGATCACGCATCACATGCCACACACTGAGCTCATGCATGTGTGTTGGTACAGCAGTAGGAGCTTTTGCTTTCCAAGTCGTGGAGGCCGTAAATTAATCCAGCGCAGGTTTAGATTCCTCAGCAGGCAGAGGCCTGGAGGCCAGATCTAGTACCATCACTGCAAGTCGGCCCTCTCTGATGATCAGGTGGTGGTATATCTCTCCTCTTATCTCGCTCTCATCTGCCATCACAGGTGTTAGAAGGTGTGGTTGTTCATCTAGTCTCTGTCAGAGCAGGTCTTATCAGCAGATCCACCGCAGGAACCCCGCCAAGCCTGCATCTACAGTGACAACGCAGCTCCTCACATGCAAAGGAGGGGGAAGCGGGTGGCACTCTGTTCGACCCATTGACCTCAGCGTGGCTTCCTCTGGAAATGCATTTCTGTCATTCCTTTCGATACTGACCACCCACTTTTACTCAGGCCTTTGCATTTCAATGAGTAGTGGAATCAATTATTTGAGAATTCAGCTGTGCTAGGACACAAATTGGATCTCAGGTTACACATTAGAAAACACATCTTTTCTCGATGTTTTGGCCTTTTGTCCACACTGAGACAGTGTTGTTGTTTTTTTTATGAAGATGCTCTCCCAACTGGAGTAGTTGTAGTATTTACTGTGAAAACGCAGCATTCGAAAATGGTGATGCATGTTTAGTCATGTGACGCATATTGTACCCACATATGGTTGTACCAGCATTGTATACTTTGTACAAACTTCACCTTCAATCTTCCTGGAAAGATGTCGCAATAGCTGTCCTGCAGCAAAAGATGATGACAACAAAAATGGTTTTCAAGATTGCGTTTTAGTAACATTTCAAATCAATAAAATCTGACAACAATGGCATCATATTTACTATTTCTAATAAACTGTAATATTCAGGCTGGTCTAGTTAAATTCGCATGTGTATTGAATAGAGGAAACAAACACTATCAAAAAGACAACTGGCTCTTTTAAAGTCACAATATAATGGAAGTGGCAGATCTTTCCTTCCGTACTGTGACATACATCCGTGTGAAATGGATTATTGAAAAGAAAAAATGTAGAACAGGGACTTGGGTCAATCTATCGGTTGTTGATTGGATAGAGGCAGATGTGAATGTGAACTTGCGATCAGTTATGGGGGGCTAAAGTTTAATCAGACTAAAGATTGGAGAAATCTAGCATACAGTAAGAAGTATGTTATTTCACCGGAAGATCGAGTTAAATTAAAAAAAAGAAATTAATAAATGAAACATGATAAATTGCATGAATGAAATGCATGTATGGATCATTACAATAGGATCAATAACATGCATTTAGTAAACTGTAAAGTTCCATTTCATTGTGGCTTTAAGTGAAATGAGGGACATTCATTCTTCCTGTATTTCCATGGTTTCTCCCATTCATTTTACAAGAGTGATTCATCTGCCTCTATATAATGTTTCTGGTACATCAGTTCAACAGAACATTCAAAGCTAGGTTAGATTAATGATTCATTTGTGGTTCATTCCTCATCTACCAATAATTTAGTAGTTAAAAACGAATTTAGATAATGTCCCCTCAAGCATCTGAGTGCAGGTGTGCATCATGTGTGAGTGTTCTGAGCGAGTGACACACTACTTCAGGTGGGACTGTGTGTTTACAATAGAAAGAGGGGTCATTTATTAATAATTTATATTTAAAATAAAGGCTGAACTGCATTATTAGAACAGAACTCTTCAGTAAACTGTGTGGAAGTCATGCACAGAGCTTTAAAACAGTGTTCCACTTTCTCTTTCACTTTTTACGATTTTGCATGCATGTTTTTGTTTGTAAATGTTTAGACTAAAAGGTTGAAGCCATTGTTTATGTTCACTGTTTATATTCTCTATCTGGTAATTCTGATGTGGTTTAAGAAGCTTTATTGAGTTCTTAAAGTTATTATCACAGTAGTTTCAACACTAGATTCTAGATGGGATGCCTGCTAGCATGCTAACCGAAAACAAATTTTCATAGGTATGTATACATATACATTGTGCCATTTTTTTTACAATGGTTAGGCACATGAATTTAATTACATTCTTGGGGGGACGTTTTCAGCCAACACTTTTTGAAATGTTGGGGTTGCTTCACCACTGAGGGCCCTTAGGATCTTTCTTAGTTCTGAGGTTTCAACATTCGCAGGGCTCTAGCAGAGATTACAATTATTGAGACACCTTCCAGCACATAAGTAGCTATATTACTGTATTTCTTATTAAGCTGTTAAATTAGTCGCTGACCTGGTTATATCTACTATATTATATTATTTCTTAAACATAATGTTAACATGGATGTTAGAATGCGAAGTGTGACAGATTTCTCTGAACTCATATTTATACATCTTTGCATATCACATCATGTTGTTTGAATCTAACATTTCCACACAAAAACCTACACTGTCACAGGTAACGCTGGGGAGCATGGGCCACCCTCTAATCAGAAACACAAAACCTCTGTACCACTCAGCTCATATGTCAGAAATTAGAGTGTAGCTAATTGTGTCCAAACAGAGAGTGAACTGAGGTGAATGCAGGTCTGGCTGACTGACCAGAGAGTGATTCATACCCCTCCTCAGAATACTTGAGATAGGACAAATGGGGTGGCCCAAGTAGACAAACATATCTCCTGTAATATGAGCAAAGACACACACACTGGCACAGACCGCAGTAGTTTAACCAGTCGACTTTTCACACATTCTCTCTTCAGCTGCCCTGGCTCCACATAGGAAATTATTAGCCTTGCGGCAATATTTTTGTTAGATTAACTCATTGCCTATTTTCAACATGTGAAACAGCCATGCGCCTATATCACCTCTATACCCTCCATCCCCGTTCTGGTGCAGTTCTCATCAAAATACTGGCCATGAGAAAGTTAGTTGCCTTAGTTTGTTGATTCAGTTTATTAAATGAACGAGTGAATAAACTCTCTGCAGTAGCCTCTTGGGTGCACAGCTGGAGAGCTGACATCTATGAATTTGTTCACTAGTGATTTGGGTGTATATACCAAGAGGTAACCACACTGTAAAATATGTTTTGACAGGTATGAGATGTGCTTCATGTGGTAACATAAATGAATTGGTTTTATTTAAAACATAATATGATTTAATATAACTGAATGAGCCTAGATACAATATGTTACAGATATGTTACAGGTTACAGCTCAGATAATATAGAAGATTGAGGTTAGACATGCACTGCACGTTTTAATTTTTACAGTATATTTAAATCTTATTCCCACACAGAACCATCGCTAGGGCTGCGCGAAGTTTGCAAAGGGGGCATAGCAAAATTTTAAGAAAAAATCGAGAGAATTGATTAAAATAATTGACTGAGGCCCAGGATTTAAAAGGTTTTTACGGAAATAAAGAAAGATAGTAAAAGAACTAAATAGTAAAAGGGCTATTTATTGTAATGTATTTTAACTATTATTATTGTTATTATTATTTTAAAGAAGGCATTCCATTCCAGAAGACAGTAAAAATAAAGAAATAGAAAATATCAAAACGACTGAACACTGCAACAAACTTCTAAACAAATGGCATAACTTTAGACCACCTGTGACCCCCAGGCCCCCACTGAGGGGAAAACGTAGGACACCGATAAAAGACCAAATCTGACGTCTTAAAAATTTTGCTCTTAAAGGATTAGTTCACTTCCAGAATAAAAAATTCCTGGTAATTTACTCACCCCCATGTCATCCAAAATGTTCATGTCTTTCTTCAGTTGCAAAGAAATTAAGGTTTTTGAGGAAAACATTCCAGGATTTTTCTCCATATAATGGACTTCAATGGTGGCCAACGGGTTGAAGGTCCAAATTGCAGTTTCAGTGCAGCTTCAAAGGGCTCTTCACAATCCCAGCCGAGGAATAAAGGTCTTATCTAGAACGATCTGTCATTTTCTTAAAAAAATTTAAATGTGTATACTTTTTAACCACAAATGCATGCCAACATTCCAACATTTAATTTATTCGCGACTGAAGACAAAAAAGAATAAGAGTAAATTATCAGGAAATTTTTATTCTGGAAGTGAACTAATCTTTTAAAGCTCCCAAAGGGACCACTTACACCTGCCAGGACCCCATAAATTGCACCTACTGTACATCTAGATTAACACTGGTGTTATATAGCCTACTGTAAATGTTCCACCAATGTCAATGCTGTCCCTGGATAGTTTAACCATTAATGTACCCCCAAACTGTACACCTACACCTAAGACTGTAGCACACTAAGCAAAGAATAACATTCTGTACTGCATAATTTCATTTTATCCTTGACATTGTTATTGAGTCATGTGACTGTGCCATCCTTTATATGCACTGTCTTACAGATCGTTGACTCGCTTGACGGTTTGGTTGGATCTGAAGTGAAGACTGGAAAATTCTGTTTTAATCTAAAAATGTCCTACACATCTACACATCTACTTATACTGTACTATGCATAAAAATGATCATGCCATCAACTTCTTTATTTGGAGGCGCGTTTTGTGAATCAGAAGCTGTTTTATGTTGTCTTTCAAAAAAACAACAAAAAAAAACAGTAACGCAGATAAGATATTCTGGGATCGCGCGACGATCTGCAGACAATTCATTCTGCAGAAAGAATTCGACGTAAATGTCACGTCACTGACATATTTCAGATTAAAAACTGCGATGAGTAGTAGTGGTGGGCAGAGCAAGGCTTCATGAAACAAACTGTCGAAGCAAATGTGCCGAGGCTTCGAAACAATTCGAGACCCGTCTCTACGGTGACACCTAGTGGTCATTTTCAAGTATTGATCTGAAACAGCATTGACAACGAATCATTTAAGGGAATTGACGAATTATAATGTATATGTTGTGCTGGTCATTTATAGGCTTAGATCTCTGCCACAATTCTGTGCGTGAAAGTGCATTTTGCACGCGCGCGATCTGAGTTTTGTGGAGAAAATGCCTATTAATCTTATATTTAATCACTTATAATCTATATATTATTGTTCATGAAGGCTTGAAGTGAAAAACGCCTTATATTCAGGTGTGCATAATTATTGCACATATAATCATGTGTGTGTGTGTGTGTGTGTGTGTGTTTGCAAATATGATGTATCCTGAAGCAATATTCTCATTTTATTAATTATTTATATATTCAATATTTTATCCAAGGACGTTTTTTTTCACCTTTATAGAGGGTATTTTCCCACTAATCTCATTAATAGTTTCATTTCAAATTCTTACATTTGATCTATAAATTCAATTATAATAATGTGATTATCTATACCTTATCAAATTAAATCATCTACACTGAAAAATACAACTGCATTAAATAATAGTATGAGATTATTTTAAATATTTTTGAATATACAAACAAGAAATGATGGTGGAAATTATACTTTTTAACGAAATTAAAAAGCCAGTGCAAGTAGTGTTTAATGAGTGAGTCATTGAGTCCTTCATTCAAACAATTCGTTCAAACGGCAGATTCATCAGATGCTTATTGGTGGGCTAATGAAACTTTGGTTCAACCGATTCGTTCAAAACACAGAATCAATCAGCAATGAATCGGCTGGTTGCTGTGAGATGCGCTGTTTCCGCCTAAAATGTAAGTGACCTAATATTATTGTATTTGCTTATTGAACTGTTCATAGAACTATTAAATAGTCGTAATAGTGAAAACGTTGTTTGATGTTGCTTAACTAACTGCATTTTAAATATAAAAACTTTCCATTTTGAATTTTTACCTCAGGATGCTGAGTTTCTTAGTGTTGCGCGTTTTGATTTCTCCTGGAGAGGCGGCGTACGCCTCGCCTCAGCAATAGATGCATAATATACAGTCCATGTGCCGGGGCTCAGCCCCGGACGGCCCCGGCCCAATTTAAACCCTGTATATAATTATAATAAATATTTGAAAGTTCTGTTTTTATTGTTCTGTTCTTGTAATGTGTAGTAACATCTCTCTGACAACTGAATTAACTCTTTGTGAATATGTTATTTTGGTCATGAAAACAATTAACATTAATAAAAGACATCAAGCCACAACGCATTTTTTACATATTTTTATTTAAATATATTAATTGTTCTGCTGCATTAACTCCACTTTTATACTTTGCAGGAGTTAGGTTAAGACAGATGTGCGATTGTGTTGTTTGTTCCCGACCCTGTCTATCGAAAGCAGAGTCGGGTCTCGAAACTACGGTGGCCGAGAAGTGCAAAGCAAATCACAATTCTGAAAACAAAATAACAAATTACAAACGCAAATGCAAGTCTAAAAAACAAAATAACAATTCAGAAAGCACAACAACAATTCAGAAAACATTATAACAAGTCAGAAAACACAA
>NW_015640468.1:3018760-3059458 GCF_001515625.1 Sinocyclocheilus rhinocerous
CTGCTGTTCTTCGGCTGGTTTTTCCTGTATACGTTGATTGACAGATGTCTCGTCCAGTCAGCCGTGAGTAATCCCAAACCAATGGCGCTGTCTCAAACTATACCTACCTTTTCCGGTTTGTCTGATTTGTCGTTGTGTTTTGTGACTTGTTAATTTGTTTTCTGATTTGTCGTTGTGTTTTCTGACTTGTTATTTTGTTTTCAAATTTGTCATTGTGTTTTCTGACTTGTTATAATGTTTTCTGAATTGTTGTTGTGCTTTCTGGATTGTTATTTTGTTTTTTAGACTTACATTTGCGTTTGTAATTTGTTATTTTGTTTTCAGAATTGTGATTTGCTTTGCACTTCTCGGCCACCGTACGAAACACTTGTGAAACGCCCCGATGCTTTGATTCGCCTTAGTCACGTGACATAGGTGTTTCGAATCACACTTCGGAGCAGTGTTTCGAAATATCTGCGCTTCGGGATCTCGACACCGTGTCGAAACGTCAGTTTCGCGGCAGAAATCCCTAGCGATGAGTTTACAGCACTGTTCATACCAACACGGATAGCAGGCGATTTATGAGGTAAACTGTAAAAATCCCTCAACACAACAGTTTGTTTACATCCATCTTCTTTTGCCATGTGGACGTTTCGTTTTGAAATCTGCTGTGACGCATCCTTTAATTAGGCTACAATCTCTCAGCTCATAACTTTACAGCATTGTCGGCCAATCCTTAAAACAGATGTTCTCTAGGTCAATTCATTCCAGACTGGGCCTCAGAGTCGGACCCAGTCTAAACCAAAAGCAAGTTATATGAAGGTTTTTTTTTTTGTGACAGGCATGTTCTTGTCTGTAATTCAGACTTTGTTAGATCATCTAGCATCTATCACCATTGAGAGGCATTTTTGTCTTGTGGTGTGAAGAGTTAACCTTCATTATACAGACTGGAGGTTGTGACCAGTGAAAGGTGGAGGGGTCATGCAAAGCCATGTAAATATAGCTGAAGGGCTTGTTCTTATGATTCTGAGTGGCTGTTTTTTTTTTGTTTGTTTTCACTTGAGTTTTACTTTAGCTGATTATTCTGGATTATGGTGTCTTTCTGCATCTATTTAACCCCATAAAGCCTGCTGTATTGTAATTGATACAGTAATTTCTAAGGCCTCTAAATTATCATAATGATCAAAATTTGCAGGAAAAACTTGTACACATTTAATCTTTTACACGCCTCATTGATAGTTTATACCTTTTTAAAAAAAAAGGTGTTTTAGTATAAATCTAAAAAGGTTGTGGTTTTGTGTCTTTCTGCTATACAATCTTTATTGATTTTTATAAAGTAGACATAAGAATAACTTTTATATTAACATTTTAAGATGAACATTTACTAGACTGAAGTAACTTAAGTTTACTTGATTATTTTGAGCAGCATTTATTTGTACATCTCTCTGTCATCATTAAAACTGCAGCATTTTGATCATAAAACTAAGCATGTAAATACTATCTTAATAAGTCATATTATTGGGAGATTTAGAGTGACAAATCTCGTTGATTTATATTATATCAGAATATCATCTTATGTTTTGGCCGTCTAAATAACATTTTTTTCTCAGTTTGGGCCTTTGAATAAAACTAAAGTTGTTGTTAGCGCCATACACCATATTCTCACTATATCATACTTATATGTTGTGTAAAGTTTCCATAAATGCGTGCATTCAAAAAAAAAAAATTGACATTTAATATGATTAGGCTTTGGTTAAATATGCCATGGGTTTTGCTTTAGTTCAAGATGGTTATGTCCTGCTTTACTATTGGATGCCATTTGTTTTGCTTTTCATTTTTTTTTACATTATTATCACTTTTTGGTACATGGTGGTGGAGGAATTCAGACTGCTGGTTTTGATGTGGGAAAAGGACTCTCTAAGGCCAGAGGGCATTGAGAGAAGTGGCCATAACCTCAGTGACTAACACTCGCTAACACCCTTAGCCTAACCTGAGATACCATCAGTAATTCAAAAGCCCTGTTTTGATCCAATCAATGTTTCCCACAGAATTTAAGTGTTAGTTTGCTGTTCGCAAGGTTGGGATCAGGTTCATAATCAGAGTTGTGTCACTATACCTGCAATACAGATTTGTGTATGTTGTTTGTTACATTTGTACACTGAAAAAAAAATTAAAAATTTAGAAATTGCTAGTAAATTTAACAATTACAAAGAAACAGCAATTTCGAATTAAAAATCAAATATACTTCAGTAATCTTTTTTTTTTACAACTTTGTTGCAGCTTGCTTCTTAATTTTCCTTTTTTTTTTGATGACTCAATTTTATGCATGCGAAAACAGAATTGAACAAAATTAAACTCTATTATAAATCATATTAAAATCAAGAGACATTTATCTCATTTAATCTAGCCCTGACCTTTCAATAAAGCATGCTATCAAACATCAGACCCTTAACAATTGCACTGAATTCATTGAAAACCATCACTATTGTTCCCATTTGGTTTGGATTATTTAACATAGTATGAGTTGTAATTAAAGTAGTCATGGACAGTCTTATTATGAAACTGAAGAATAACGCTATCCAAAAAATTTAGAAATTGCTAGTAAATTTAACAATTACAAAGAAACAGCAATTTCGAATTAAAAATCATGAATATACTTCAGTAATCTTTTTTTTTTACAACTTTGTTGCAGCTTGCTTCTTAATTTTCCTTTTTTTTTTGATGACTCAATTTTATGCATGCGAAAACAGAATTGAACAAAATTAAACTCTATTATAAATCATATTAAAATCAAGAGACATTTATCTCATTTAATCTAGCCCTGACCTTTCAATAAAGCATGCTATCAAACATCAGACCCTTAACAATTGCACTGAATTCATTGAAAACCATCACTATTGTTCCCATTTGGTTTGGATTATTTAACATAGTATGAGTTGTAATTAAAGTAGTCATGGACAGTCTTATTATGAAACTGAAGAATAACGCTATCCCACCTGGACAAACACTCCAATGGAGAAACTTCATCTGGTCGCGTACAAGTTTAATTATGTGTTCCAGGAACAACATAAAAGTCATTATTTACATGCCACTTTAGTGAAGCGAAAGATAATTAATGTCAATGAACTGTAGAAATACAGTGCAATCTGATAGCTGTCTGTCCATTTTTGCATGACATGAAATGTACAGTAGAGTGAATTTGTCAATGAGTCACTCTCACATATAACAATGTATGACAATGACAGCGGTCTGTGGAAAGCGTGTGTAGAGTATCAGCTTACATGAGAGGTTCACAAATAAATTCATAAGCGCTTCCAATCCCTCCCTATGTATATATACACCACCATTCAAAAGTTTGGGTCAGTATTTTTTCTTTTTTATTATTATTATTATTTTTATTATTCAGCAAGGATGCATTAAATTGAATAAAAGTAACAGTAAAGACATTTATACAATGTATGAAAATGGTTAGAACAAAAAAGATTTCTATTTTAAATAGATGCTGATCCTTTGTACTTTCTATTCATCAAATAATCCTGAAAAGTATCAGTGTTTCCACAAAAAGTATGTATTGAGCAGCACAACTGTTTTCGACATTTATAATAATAAGAAATATTTCTTGAGCAGCAAATCAGCATATTTAGAATGATTTCTGAAGGATCATGTGACACTGAAAACTGGAGTAATGGCTGCTGAAAATTCAGCTTTGCATCACAGGAATAATTTACATTTTAAAATATATTAAAATAGAAAACAGTTATTTTAAAGTCTGTTAATACTGAATAATACTATTCACAACAATACCATTTTTACTCTATTTTCTACAAATGCTGTAATGTGGTGAACACAATATACTAATTAATAAATTAATATATATATATATATACAGGTGCATCTCAATAAATTAGAATGTCATGGAAAAGTTCATTTATTTCAGTAATTCAACTCAAATTTGAAACTCGTGTATTAAATAAATTCAGTGCACACAGACTGGACTTAAACTACTTCAGTCTGTGGGCATTGAATTTATTTAATAAACGAGTTTCACAATTTGAGTTGAATTACTGAAATAAATGAACTTTTCCACGACATTCTAATTTATTGAGATGCACCTGTAAACTCTCGGACCCCAAACTTTTGAACAATAGTGCATTTACTGTGTGCAACAATATATTTTATATATTGAATGTATTATATTATTTATTGTATTATTACCATTTTGATCAAATAATTAATACTATAATAAATTATCAATATTATTTTATTCCATGATAAGTTTATGCTATTTAATACTATTATTAATACTGTTTTTATTTTAATATTATTTTGTAATATGAACTATAATGTGTCAAACTGAAGCCTAATAGCAAATTATTGATAAACCGCTAAAGACAGAATTGGTGAAAAGAACATCGAATAAGACCCCTCAATGAGATTTTAAGTGTTAGGTGGTCCACAAATGTAGTTTTACTCTTGAAGTGAAAGTTTGAGAACCACTGAGATACTTGCTCCCCTGATGGATAGGCAGCCTGCATTCATGGTGCTCTTGTACAATCAAATTTATGTGAAATTCAATAGCAAAGTGCTTGTTCAGGTCTATCTTACAGCTTAGGGTGAAGAAGAGAGAGGTTTACTCTTGAGGGTGCAATACCTGAACCACTGCATTAAGCCATAACACTGCAGAGGAGAGACAATCAGCACTATAGTATTTTACCACAGATACTCTCCACAAACTACCGATGGTCTGTAAACCTAAGCAGACAGGTAAAAAGAACAATAAAAAAAAAAGTAAATCCACAGTAAATATTCATGTCAACAGCCAATGAATGAGCTGGAGAGCTGGTAAGATTTTTGCCCTTGGCATTAACTCTTGTCATGTTGCCTCTATTTATTATGGAGTTCTAATACCAACCCTATTTTGTGAACACTCAGAAAGCCATCGCTGTCTTGTAAGGCTTAAGTAGGCTCTCCAAATGTCGTCCTGGTTGGAACTTTTATTGATGATTCAATCCAGTCAGGGTGAAAAATTTGCTCTTAGAATTTAGTCTTGTTGTAATAATTGAAAGGCTCTCTCTTATTTGCTTTTTTGTTGTATATACAGTACAGTACACTAGTTTTAGAGTGCTGTTTTTCTTGTAAGGAATTTATGTGTCAAAGTGAGGAATTTTATAGTTAAAGAATCTTGGTCAAGTATTGCATTACAGCTTTTATTGTATCACTTTTAAATATAAACATCCCAAATGCTCCTAATGGATTTTTGTGTATGCATGCTGCCAAAACAGATTGCTAGGATGTGGATGGCACACCTGGAGTGAATACAGCCCCTTTTTTGAAGGTTGGATTGAGTCTTCCATTTTCACCGCATCAATAGTCACGTGACCAAGCGCTGGGAGTGGTATTCCCAGCGAGAGGACCTCTGGGTAATGTTCAGACCAGACAGTGAACAGGATTAACTCCACACAATCAATGCAAAACAATGAATCTGCCAAAATCCAATCTACTGACTTCTCAATTATTTAAGCTACCCTGCCTTCCCTATGGAGCTATGCTTAGCCTCCACCTCCTCGGCCGGGCTATTAAATGCTTCTTTAACTGAGCTAAATAAATGGCAACCGAGCTGGCTTGGGGACTAGTGTGTCAGGCTGACCCAGAGTGATTGACCTGATAATAACTTGTTTTCACAGGGTGAAAAACAGAGGGCCCTAACATGTCACCGCTTGACCCGGGCTGACCTCCGGTGAGATATTATAGGGTCAGCGTCTGTGTCAGGTCATCGGTGCAATTATGTTGCTTTGATGTTGGTGTGATACAAGGGAGTGAATGCGCTAAGTAAAATAACTTTTCTTTTATGTCAAATATTTTTTTGAATGAAAATGTATACTGTTCAAAAGTTTGGGGTCGGTAATATTTTATTTTATTAAATTACTTCTTATTAAAAAGTACAGTAAAACATTAATATTGTGAAGTCTTATTAAAATTTTACTTAACTGTTTTCTTTTTTAATCTATTTTTTATTATGTAATTTATTCCTGTGATGGTAAAGCTGAATTTTCAGCATCATTACTCCAGTCTTCTGTTTCACACAAGCCATCGTAAATCATTCTAATATGCCAAATTGCTGCTCAAGTACCATGTTGTATCATTATCAGGATTCTTTGATAAAAAAAAAAAAGTTCAAAAGAACAGTATTTATATTGTGCAGTATACAGTAAGTGTACTGTCACATTTGATCAATGTGATAATGTGTTAATGTTTTATTTTTTTCTGAAACTGCAGTAATGCTGAACTTTAGTCTACAGATCTTTCTGTTGTCTTACTGATACCAAGAATTATTACCTGAATTAGAGGTGCCTGACCCTTTCTGACCCTGACATTTTATGATGAATGGATAAGCATATCCACCTCCATGTTCTCTAGTTTTGTATTGGCAGATGTTCTATACATTTTCTACATGACTTGTATAAACCAAAAACTACCAGGCACAGTTTCCACTCTTTCTCCAAAGCTTTGTGAATATAGATTTCCAGTCTGGGCTCTAAAATGCCACAGTTAATAATTAACCATCAGGACATTTGTGAACGGGGACCTTTTATACAATGGGTCAGACTGGTAAGGTTAATTGTTGGATTTTCCAACAGCCAATTGTCCTTTTGTCTGCAGTAATAAAGATGGATTTTAAAATGAACTGCTCTGAGCTAATAAAAGAGCTCTAAATGCCCTTTCTGGCATTTTGTTTGATCAAACAATTATTTTTAAACTGAGTGGATTTTTCATACGATTTGAACATAATGTAATTGAACTCAGTTTATAACAGTTTTGATTTAATTTCAGAATAATTTGTGCATATTTCAGTTATAATGTCCATTTTATTTCTATATGAAAAACAATCTCACAGTGCAGTGTTTCAGACTGATTCAAATGGGTGATTAATCTTTTTTTTAAACTAGTCATTGAAAGATTCATTTGTTCTTAAATCAGACTTCACTGGTTGTGCTGTTTTTGATTTACTAAAAAGAACCGACATCACCCACGGCCAGGCTTTGCCCTCTACCCCGGGCCTTGTGTAAGCAAGTCCGCTGCCTCACGTGTTGACACGATAAGCAGAGCCCTCATCCGGCCGTGGTGCTAAGAGTGCGTGTCAGCCCGTGTTTGCGTTGACGTATGAGTGTGTGTATATGCGTCGACTTCTGTACGTGCACGTGTGCGGACGGTTTTTATTTCAAAGCTTCAATGTGGTGCACGGGTCGTTGAAGTTGCCGGGTCGCAACGGACGTGCGTGGATTTCCCTTGCCTTTCCCTCCTCCTTCTCCTCATTTGTCATCAAAGTCAGTGTACCCTCCTACCCCCGAATGCCACTGTGCACTTCCTCTGCTGAAAAGGGAGGGTTGATGTGCTTACGTTGAGCTCCAGCCACCCAGAGCTGCCATACATTAAGATGAATGGCACTTAAGTTAAATTGACCCTCGATGCCTGTATTTCACATTTGGGTTAATGTTAGTTTGATGATTCAAGCTTCACTAAACTTTATTTTATGAATGTATGGGCTCTTCATGAATTTCCTGAACTTCATGCGTGGATTTGTGTATGAGCAGAGGAGCCAGAAAGCGCCTTATATTAAATTCATAGAGCTACCGAATGAAATCGACAGTCGCTTTCTTAGCCTGCTTTATAGTCATGACCTGTTCATTTTCACTCAACTTAGATTTAGTGTAACATAAGCCTCCATCTAAGTTATAAATCAATCATGTGTGGAATGGCTTTTCCACAGCTACCAACCATCAGCACAAACGGCAACCGAAACCGACACAAGAGAGCTGTGTGTTCAAAATCATTACAACACATTGTTATTACCCTAAATCCAAACTCTGATCCACTTGGCAGCTGCTGTCAATCCTGAACAGAACTGATACGCCTGGATATGTTTCACGTAGCAGAAAATAATACTTTGACAAAGGCCTTCAGGAGCAGGTTGAGGAAACCGGGCGAAATCTACAAGCCCTGACAGAGAGTTGAGTTGTGAACCATGCTGGAATGAGAACTCGCTCGCCTGGAGCCAAAGACAGCTGCCCACAAACTGCTTGCCCGGTGGCTGGGCGCTTGAAAGGAACTGCAGGTCGGTTCTTGTCTTCTGATGCCTCTGGAAACACTGAGTTCTCTATCTTGTAGTTTTCTAGAGCGTTTGGAGGACTTGTCTTTCTGATAGGGCATGGCAGCGGATGTGATAGTATTGCAAAAACTGGCATTTTGTTGAAATTGGCAGAAAATTTGACGCTCTCAGATGAATTCATAGTTGAAAGTGTGGCCTGCAGGCATTTATATTTAGTTTCTCACAACATTAATCAACACTAAAACAATATAAAAAAATGGCGAAAGTTTTGCAAGAAATGTAATTTGACCAAGGTTGCCAGATCTAAGTAACAAAACTAGCCCAATGACCACAGCCCAAACATCAAAACTCAAAATATGCCACTCACATACATAAAACAGATATTTTACAGTCACTGTTATGCATTACACACAATTTTAACTTGAGAATCATGGTATAGGCTAGTAGTAAATCAATGTGTTTTCATGATGGATCTCACAATTCCTACTAGTGCTCCTTCCTCACAAAATCTTCTTACTCTGTCCCGGCTTCGAGCAAGTTTCATCATGGGTAGAATATAGAATGGGTGAAGTATTGTAATACAAGCATTTCAGTAAATTTAATTTATGCAATATGTCAAACCTTTAACCTGCAGGGGAAAAAAACAACCTGTGGCAGCAGTTTAAAAGTAGCCCAATTCCACAGGAAAACCGCAGACTTGGCAACCCTAACTATAACCAAATAACTACTGAACATGTTATTTGGTAGTGAACATGGCATGATTGCAGGGCGACAGCAATTGGAACAGAGCTCTATTAATAGATCTTTGCTCAACTTAATGCAATTAAGTGAAAAATTCAGAGCTTTTCTACTTGTCTCCAAACAGGTGCCAGCCATTTTTAGTGGTTATGACACAGCTTGCCCCTCCAGATGATGTTATATGGTCCTAATTGAGTTAATGAGTGATGCCCAGAGAGTAAGTACGTTTCAGCAGGAGCTTACATCAGTCTCAAGCTGTTAATGATCTCAACAGGGAATCACACTCTAAAACAATAAACTAATCAACTCTGAAAATGTGCTGGCCACTCACATTACAGAACGCCGATGCCCAATGGGCTTCATGCGATGAGGGATTCCTCAGTAGAGATTGGTTGCAACACTTTTTTGTGCTTTTGAGTGCTGATAGGTTGACATGAAACAGTTAACAGGGCATACACAAAAAGTCCTTCCTTCCTACATAGATATTTTTGTCTTAATAACAAATTACATTTATGCTGAGTGTCTAAAAATGCAGAGTGCTTGAACCCAATACACAAAATTAGAGGCATTTGCCCAAAAGTTCATAATTTACTCCATGTCATGTTTTGTCCAGCCTGTATGACTGTCTGTTTTCTGTGAAACAGAAAAGGTCACTCTTTGCAATTACAATGGATAAGAACCTTTCAATCCACACACACACACACACACAAGAAAAGCATCATAAAACGACACAAAAAAAAATTGGTTTGGGATTTGTGTAGGATTTATTTTGAAATAATTTTCACTCAGCAATTGCTTGTAAATTTCACAGTCAAAAAACAGCTAGCAACACAATGAATTAATTGTGTTATTAATTGTTATTAAAGTGTTAAATTGTGTATTTTCTTGTAAAGCCTACTCCATTAATATCTAGTTACAACATAAACATTTTTTATAGTTTATGATAAAAATACAACTCATGCTTTATATTCCAAGTCTTCTGAAGCCATATGATAGCTGAATTTATGTCATTATTCAAGGATAATCTTCCGTTTCATTGGGCTGTTAATTGTTCTGACCGCATTATTAAGTCTGTGAGTTAAATTTAAGGACTGGCTCTTCATAAATGGATCATTCAAAATGGTTCTGTAAACTGAATCGACTGATTCATTGTGAAGATCTAATTTACCAGTTTGTTCAGAAATGGGACACCGCTGCTTTAATGAACTCTGCGTGAATGTGCTAAGGGGTGCTAGGGAAGTTTTAACGAATAACAAATTACATTTCAGTTAAGTTGTATGGCTTCAAAATAGAATTTAAAAATAGTGAACATATGTGCCATACTTTTATGGTGTACTTTTAGGGTTGACTGCTCAGTCTCCATTCATATTCATTGTAATAAAAATAGTGTCAAAGATATTCTTCAGGATATTCTACCTTTTACGTTCCATAGAAGAAATAAATCATTCAGGTTTAGAACAACATGAGATTCATGACAGAATTGCCATTTTTGGTTAAGAGGTTTTCTCACTCTCAAAATGCCTACTTCATTGAATTGCTTGCATGCTTTGGTCGAAAGTCTATAGCGCTAAATGAGTCCTTCTGTTTGTATTAACCGTGTCTATATTTATGTCAGGAGAGCATTCCTGCCCCATGGTGTGTATCCTGGCGCTTACCTTCAGCTTTGTTTCTTAGTTTGTTTTTTTTTGTCTTTAAACCACAAAGCATTTATGCTAAGAGTGTGGCTAACCAGCACTCGGTGAAGACGCACAACATGCAATTCTCAAATGACAAACTCAATGTATTCATTGGCCATGCAGCCACTGTTATTTCATGAATTCATTGATGCCATGACCACCAGTTATAATAATCAATTGTTGCATGCACAAAATGTTCATTTGTTGATAAATGTACAGCATTGAGAGCTTTAAAATACCAATTTTAGTTATGGGGAATTAAACCTCTTTGCATTATCATTATGGTGTAAGTAAATGTCTATAGAGATGAGATCATCTTGATGGTTTAGCAGACGAGACACATTCATGAGACGCAAGCAGAACGCATTTGCCGTGTAAATCGTTCACAAAATTGTTGCATTCACTTCATTGCAGTAGTTCATGAATTGTGCATGCATGTGTGTGTTTGAAGCTTGAGTATGCACGTGTCAGTGTCACAGCGGATGGGTGACAGCTGGAGGACAGAAAGCACTCCATCATTAGTACAAAAAGCTGGGAGGAGAAAGGGAGGAGTGGCTCAGTTAATGGCATTGCATGCTCCTCTTTCAGTCTGCTAGAAGAGGTGGCAGAGATCAAGGACCCGCCGTCAGGGCCAAAGGGCCGACTAGCAGGTGTATGTCTGTGATGGTATTGGTGGGTGGAAGTGTTTTAAATGACTTCATGTTGGAGATATTTCTGTTTATTTGTTAGTTTGCGATTTTTAAATGGTCTCAGATGCAGTGGCGGCTCGTCGGGGGAGGCAGGGGAGGCACAGCTTCCCCATAATTTTGAGGTGAAAATGGGAGGAGGACGATATAATGTTAATAAAATTCACAATTAATTTCAGTTCATGTCCCAGAATGTGTATTTTTTTGTTTGTAATTTCACAGTTGTAATACCATAAAGTGAAAGCGCCGCTTTTCTATCGCTTCTTTACGTTTTCTGACTAAAAGCAACCAAAAAGCCATTTTAAAGTGGTTAAGCAAATAATAATAATAATAATAATAATAATCGGCAGGGATCCCAGACCAATACAATTAGTGTGCCTCCTCTATTTTAAAACCCACGAGCCGCCACTGCTCAGATGATAGAATGTTGGGATCCAGCGGCATCTGTGTGGTCAGGCTTTGCACTCTATTGTATTTATATACCTCAGCGCCACTTAATCCACATGATTTAGGTAACCACTTTTTGTTTAGGAAAAATCGGATATCCTGGTCCTGTTGAGCTGAACAGTTAAAGCTGAGATCATAGTTTGGATTCAGATTTGCCGTCACTGTGCTTTGAGCTAGATAATATTTTGAAACACGGCTTAAATTTAATAGGATGAAATGACACTGCCGGTATTTCATATTACAAATGTCTAGACATCCGCATCATTGCTACGGCTTCTGTCGAACGAAACATTATGCTTCCACATCTGTCTTTATTTTTATATGGCTCTTTCACTGTCTATCAGGCTGTGGCTTTTCTAACTCACTGGGTGTTTCTGAAAATCCCCAAACAAGAGACCTATAATAAATGTATTACCATATTTTCCCCATGGCTAACCATGTATATTTTCCATGTTCTTGTTTCAGTAGTCCTGGAAAAAAAAAAAAAGTATTTCTTAGACTGCAGTTGATGCAGAAAATCATGAAATGTAAGCAATCAAAAGCTTTGTTAAATCTCTTGTGTTGTATGTGTTTTAAAGAAATAACCCATAAAACTGGCATATGTATTCATAGACAGGTAGAAATAAATAAATGTGACCTAATACTGTTAATAATTCAGACTTTTCACCAGTTTTGGACCATCTCTTCTGCACAATTGTTTCAGTTTATAAACATTTATGGATTTATGGGTTGTTTTGATGGTATAGCCCTGGTACAAAAAAAAAAAAAACCATGCGGGAAAAAATAGTAATAATTATATATATTTATGCAATTAAATCTCTTTCTTTCTTTCTTTCTTTCTTTCTTTCTTTCTAGAGAATGTCTATGAATACATGGCCAGGTAGAATAACATGTTTATTTCTGTATAGAAATGTATTTCTATTATATTTAATGAATTCTGTATGCGAAATAACCATGAAAAAAAGTGATTTCTCTGTTTCGTATACATATACAGAAATAAAAAAGTTATCCTACCTGGCCATGTATTCATAGACAGATACTTCTTATAAATAAATAAAATGAGTAGTAGTAGAAATAATAATAATAATCAATAATAATAAATCAATTAATTTATTTTAAAGAAATATTTGTCTGTGAATGCATGGTAAGGTTGGATTTTTTTTTATGGGTTAGTCCTCCAATATATTTTATTTTTTATTGTTATAGTCGTGCCTCATAAAGGTTTCTGGAAAGAAAAATTCACGGTCACAGAAAAATTCAATTTCATAAATGCGTTGTTTTCCTTTAACCTCACATTTTCTTGTCTTTCCACTAATTCTGTGGGAACGTCATGCGTCTGGCTGCAGGTTCAAATTGACTGTGTCTAATCACTTGGTCTTGCGTTTGAACTCTGAGTCTGATGGAGAGAGAAAAGCTGCGGAGAAAGCAGGTCCCACAGTCTTGAATTAATTAACAGAGGGATACTCCCACTCTTAGGAGGTTGGCATGGCAGAGGCTGATGTTTTCCTAACAGTCTTTTCCACAGGGATAGGTTTGCACTCATCTTTGATAGTTAGCCCAGGCTGACCTTTCCTTGACTCCCACACCAATCCTGACCTGCTTCCTATTAGTGGCTGTCCAGCCGGGCCGGTCGACCGTCCGACTCTTTGGGCTGATTGTGCAGACGTTGTGCACTCACTCACGCACACTCAGGGTGCTGGGGCGGAGGTTTCTAAAGTGGGAAGCCTAACACATCATCAAAACTGCTCGGAATAAACAGTGTGGACTCATTTTTTTCATCTTTGCATCTGAATTATACAGTCTGGTATTTTACAAGGGAGAATTTTAAATGTAATATGCTGTGTGGTTACTACCGATGCACAAAACGTCATCTCAAAAATATCAGCTCAGAAATACAACGCAGCGGCGACTACGTATGGACGGATTTAGTGAGATTGTGTGTTGACTCCGAGCCGGAGGAATTTGTTTGTTTATCAGCATCTCCAACACACCATCACTTTTGTTTTGTTGTCCGTTATAAGGCCAAATTTTGGGAAATGATGATTGTGGCTATGTAATCGTCCTAATACCAGAAAAAGCATCCTGATACAAAGCACTTCTGAACTTTCATGTTGTCACGACTGTTTCAGAGTGATATTTCTCAGAAAACTCAAAACCGCTGTTGAGTCTGTATGTGTGGATGGCTGTGTTTGAGATCCTCACCACAACTTATTGTCCTTTACAAATTGGCTCATATGGCGGGGGAGCGTGTGTGTGTGTGTGTGTGTGTACGTGTGTGTGTGTGAATGTGGGGAGGGAGGGTTGTGAGCTGTATTTATGTGTGTGTGTGTGTGTGTGTGTGTGTGTGTGATTGTGTGTACTTTTTGTTGTCTGTTACAGTTATGTGGTATGCTTTTTGCATGTGCATTTAACAATAATGCAGCTGGGTTTTGCACCTGAACTTACCCTCAGGGATCAATAAAGTATTTCTGTTTAGCTACAGTATCTATAGGATATATTGTGGATGTAGGAGGAATTTTTGATACTGGATTGCTCATGACGCTGATGTACCGTAGTATTTGCAAATGTTGACATAAAACCTTTAATAAAAGTAATTTGCATATTTATAGTCTTTATTAAAGGTCTTGGCTTAAAACAAATCGCACCAGCAGGGCAACAATAAGCTAAATAAATAAAATAAAATAACATTCTGGCATTTGTTTACAAAAATAAATAAAATAAATCAGTAAATAAATAAAAGTAAATAAATAAAATAGTAATATTAATAAATAGATATACTGTATATATATATATATATAAACAAAACAGATATTTACAGATATATTCTTCAGAAGAATAACTGAAAGGGTTAAAAAATAAAATAACAGGTATATTTATAGGGATATATGTATACACAAAAAAAACAGAAGATAATTTTTCTGGAAAACTTAAATTGTAATTGTAAGTCGCTTTGGATCTGCATCTGCTAAATGAATAATGTAATTGTTTAAAATGTCACAAATGTCCACATTTGGTACAATGTGCTTTAAAATACCGTTTTACTTTTTTTTTTTTATATAATTTGCAACATAATCAAATATTTTTACAGTTAACATGATCTTTAAAAATCCAGACACCATTAAGGGAGAACTTGAAGTCAACAAAAATAATGTTGCCTTACTATTTTACAATGCTAAATTAATTTAACAGTTTTCCTCCTATTAAAATACTGTATTGAATTACATGGTCAGACTTCTCTGAATGGTGTTAGCGGAAGTGGTGGGAGTTCAGGCCGAGATCCCAGTCTGAACTTTACAGTAACTGGACCAGATAGTCGGTCTGAGTTACTTGGAGCGCTGCAAGTGTCCCAAACTATCAACTACCTGCCACATAGTGTAGACTGATGTGACATAGGCTATATCAGCGGCTGAAAACACCTTCTGTTCCTGCTGTCTCTCCATCTACATCAACACCTTCTGTGATTGTCCAAGAGAGATGTTTTTGATCATTTCTAACTACTGCATTACCCAAACAAACACAAATCTGATGGTAATATCATTGAATATAACACAGCCTCTCCAAAGAGCATTCTATGAAGTTTATGCAAATGAGCGATTAGTAATTGTGAGGTATTGCCAGTTATGAATTCCATGTTTGTGTTGACCTGCTGTGCAAATACAGAGGTTTTAGTCAACAAAAATAATGTTGCCTTACTATTTTACAATGCTAAATTAATTTAACAGTTTTCCTCCTATTAAAATACTGTATTGAATTACATGGTCAGACTTCTCTGAATGGTGTTAGCAGAAGTGGTGGGAGTTCAGGCCGAGATCCCAGTCTGAACTTTACAGTAATTGGACCAGATAGTCGGTCTGAGTTACTTGGAGCACTGCAAGTGTCCCAAACTATCAACTACCTGCCACATAGTGTAGACTGATGTGACATAGACTATATCAGCGGCTGAAAACACCTTCTGTTCCTGCTGTCTCTCCATCTACATCAACACCTTCTGTGATTGTCCAAGAGAGATGTTTTTGATCATTTCTAACTACTGCATTACCCAAACAAACACAAATCTGATGGTAATATCATTGAATATAACACAGCCTCTCCAAAGAGCATTCTATGAAGTTTATGCAAATGAGCGATTAGTAATTGTGAAGTATTGCCAGTTATGAATTCCATGTTTGTGTTGACCTGCTGTGCAAATACAGAGGTTTTCTTCTCATGACACTAATTCTTGGCATGATTAGCCTCTTAAAATAACACTGTCTGGCATATTGTCTGGCACAAACTGTTCAACCTCTGTAAGTCAATGTTATGTCACTGGTGTAGCTACAGAGAGAAGAAACCAATCCACAGCAGCTCAGAGCCCATAGTATGGAAATAGAACCTCTCTCAGTTCAATACTGCCCCCTACATTTCAGCCTGTGCACTACAGTTAACATGAGAGAACACCAAGATTGACATAATAGATGAATGATGTTTGTGACACAGTATTTTTTCTCACGTAAGTATCTTATTTGGAAAAACCATACTAAATATTATTTAGATTTTTATTTCTTCTCTTTATATAGATTATAATGATTTTGACACAGTATATTTTATTTTATTTCACTTTATTTTATTATTTACCCTTTTAATAGAGAAAATAGAAACAACTTTTACATAAACAGTACACATAACTATGTTGTTTAGAAATGCACATTTTTATTTTTATTTCCTCTCATTATGTGAATAAATGATAATTGTGATAGTTTTCTTTTCTTATTTTATATTGTTTTATTCACCCTTTCACCTCTTTTACATACACAGCACACAAAATATAAAAAAACAACAATAAATATTATTTATATTTGTTAACTAATATGAATCATAATGGCTTTGCTGACATTATTTAAAATGTATTGCCATATAATGAGGTTGCTGACATTATTTAGAGTGTATTGATGTCTAACGACTTTTCCAAACAACAAAATGAAGATATGATAATTATAGTGAGAGTATTGATTTTGCTTTCAGTGATTTTCTTCTGCAGATGCACGCTATTGTATTCAGTGACTGATATGTTAATGATTCCAAATTTTACCGAGGACTGTTCGCACCGTTCGACTGCAAAAAACAGTAATCTAATTTGTATTTGTAATTTTATTAGGTGTAATCATATATGCTCGTCAATGTCCAACAGCAGCACAATAGGGAAAGATGAGTGTGCGTTAAAATGAATGCTATTAAGAGAAGCTTGCCTTCAATCAAAAGGCCATAAAACTCATCATTATCAGACATGACCCCTCTGGAGACCCATCGGCCCGCTCGCTAACCTGAGTTATGGCTCAAATCACTGCTTTCATATACTACACGATATTACATGATCGTTCCTGAGAACGCTACTGAAATGTCTTTTAGTTCTTCTCATCATCTTCTCCTTCCAAAGCCAATTTCCTGGTCTAAACTACAAGGTTTCAAAAGAGGTTTTTCACAGTGATGCCATAGAAGAACCATGTGGTTCCGCAAAAAAAAAAAATAACTTTCGGTGAACATTTCTATAAAAAAACAATTATTTCAAGCAAAGAACCACTCTTAGCGTAAACTATTCACCTTTTGTACAATGGAAATGTTCCATGGATGTTAAAGTTTCTTCATAGATGCCAAAATAGAACCTTCATTTTTAAGAGTGTACCATCCTGGAATTCCTAATATGCCCTACAGTACACTAACGATGCTTTAACCTCTGACCTCAGCCGAGAAAACCAGTGCTGAGTTGGAGAATCATAAAGGCAGGCACAGCACTCCACGGGATCCCATTCTGGACAATGGAGAATGAACCGAGGGCATAAATCCCCCTCCCAGCTGTGGGCCTGGTCCGATCCCCATGTGAAATTCCTGAGAGGGGTCTGAAGGAGCCTTCAGGGCAGAGATGGCTGGCAGGGTTTGTGGGAGTCTGAGGAGCCTCAAGATTTAGGTGGGGACATGGGTACCGCAGGAGGCTGATTTGATGCACATTCTTGACCCCCTCATGCTTTTGGTATCTCATACGTGTAAGCGAGTAGGTTCAGCAAAAGTTAGACCGTGCATCGCCCCCCTCATTTTTAAGTCTCATCTAAGTCTCAGCTTGCCTCATGCCAGGTTTGATTCCCAGAGTTTCCATGGATGAGGCTCGGGGACCAGGGGTAATAATGTGTGCCTTTGTGAGGAAGTTCAGACTGAGGAGCAGTGCACGCAGAGTTCAGAACGAGGTCGCGGGCGCTACGCTAGGGCCAGACACACATCTCATATCGGCGACTCGAGAGAGGAGAGGCACTGTCTGTCTGTGAGAGAAAAACAGCATGAATCACCACAGGGAGTGGGAATTGTGGCGAGCACTGCAGATTTTTGGTAGGCCCTCGAAATGCTTGCGTTTTCAGTGAGGATTTGTTTACTGAGACAAAAGTGTTCCTAGTGTCTGTTTGTTTTAGCAGTCATCAGAGCAGGAACGGATGTAGCCTTTCTGGAAGGAGAGAAGAAAAAGAGGTTTTATTTAATAACATTATACCATTATACTACTTCACTGTCACTTTTGATCAATTTAATGAGTCCTTGCTGAATAGAAGTATTAATATCATAAAAAAAAAATAACTTACTGACCCCATACTTTTCAATGGTAGTATACGTATATCAATCAAACACAATTCCCACGAATCCCTGCTCTAAACTACCATCCTGGAAATTCCTTATATGTCCTACCATACACTAACAATGCTTTAACCTCTGACCTAAAAGTATTAATATCTTTAAAAAACACTCTTACTGACCCCAAACTTTTGAATGGTAGTATATGTTAAACTCTCCTACTCTCCTACTCTGGAATAGCACTGAGAAGAAAGAATAAGTTTTACATTATAACATTATAAATGTTTCTGCTGTCAATGTCACTTTTGATCTATTTAATTCATGCTTGCTGAAAAAAAGTTGAAAAAAATAATTTATTTGTATATATATGTATGTATGTATATATATATATATATAGAAATCTTACTGACCCCAAACTTTTGAATGGTTGTGTATATCAAACTATTAAATTAAAGCAATATCACAGTCATAATTGTCCTGCTAATATTCAGCACATTTGTTCATGTGATTTAATTAATTCTCATGATTGAATTAATTATCAGATTTTTTGTCAATAGATAAGATATTTAAAATATTATCTGGAAAATAAGTTGACATTTTTCTATCCAGTAAACATAAAGAGAAGCATCTTCAATTTGATAAAAATGTATTTGTGTAGGACATTTCACATTAAATTTCATTCCAAATCAGCTTTACAGAGAATTGAGAATTCTGCGAGATAAAGGTGAGTGACCGTGGCAAGGAGAAATTTCATAGAAATATGCTATACAAACCTAATTAACTTAAATATTCTTTATTGTGCGTTATCAAACAAAAGTTTGGAGTTGGTCAGATTTTTTTATGTTTTTGAAAGAAGTCTCTTAAATAAATGCAAGGGTGCATTTATTTGATGTAAAAAAAAAAATACAATAAAAATTGTAATATTGTGGAATATATTATTACAGTTTTTAAAATAACTGTTTTCTATTTTACTATAGTTTAAAATGTAAATTATTCCTATGATGGCAAAGCTGTATTTTCAGCAGCCATTACTCCAGTCTTCAGTGTCGCATGATCCTTCAGAAATCATTCAAATATGCTAATTTAAAAAGATGAATAAAAGTATTAATTTCTTAAAAAAAAAAAAAAGATAAGAAAAAGCTATCCCCAAACTTGTAGTGTATATCAAACTGTTACATTAAAGCGAAATCAAGCTTGCAGTTTTGCCTGTGCCTTATGATTACAACCAAATCACAGTTCTGCTGATATTCAGTACAACAGCACATCTGCTCAAGTGATTCGCATAATTTTTAGACATTTGTAGCACATTATACAACGCTTGCGTTTTAAGTGAGGATTTTTTTTTACTGTGACAAAAATGTTCTTAGCGTCTGTTTGTTTTAATAGTTATCAGAGCTCTCAGCACACAATACTCTCTAGCACTGAGAAGTTAAAGAGGAACAGGAGCGGATGTGGCTTCTTTGGATGGAGAGAAGAAAAAGAGGTTTTCTGGTTTGATGAAAACCGCTGCTGCTTCAGCAGAATATCAAACGAGGAGAGAGAAGGACAGATAAAACGTTTGCCGTGGAGTCTGCCATTCTCTTCCTGCTTCTTGATGCACAGTGAATTTCAGAATAGTGACAAAAGATGTTTAGCAATCAATTCCTTCGGTCAAACAGCAGATTCTCAAGCAGTCGTTTGTTGCACGTTATACACCAGTTAGTTCTGTCCCTCAAATCTGATTGGCTGAGCAGCATTCCAAACTTTTTGCTGCCAGTGACCCCCAAATATGATGATCCACTTGTGGGGGATTCTTGCCCAAAATTTAAAGGCAACTATATATTTTCATGTATAAAGGCCTCATATTTCATATTTTTGTTTTTTGATGCCGGTTAATGGTCACATGACATGCAGGTTAACAAATAAAATGTTTTGTCTTTTTTATTACTTTTTTATGGTTTTTGTTTTAAAATTATTTATTAATTTTAATTTTACAATTTAAATTTAACATTTTGATTTTAATTTTGGTTTAATTATTTAAATCAGCTTTTCATAATTCACAAACCCCAGTTTGAGAAACCCTGGTATAATTGTATTGTATAAAATGAAAAAAGGAAGAATATTTGAACAAATTATTACCTGGAAAACAGTTACTTTGTATTAAGTTGACAGTGTATATTTTTTCAATCTTGTATTAACCTATAAACCTAAAAAGAAACCTTTTTTTATTCAATTCAAATTTATTTGTGTATCACATTAAATAGCATTCCAAAGCAGCAAATAGCTGATTTGTTGAAACCGTTCTTATTATTATAGATTTTGAAAACAGTTGTGCTGCTTAATATTTGTTTGGAAATATTTTTTCAAGATTTTGATGAATAAAAGTTCAAAAGGGCAGTATTTATTTGAAATAAAAGTCTTGTACATTATAAATGTCTTTAATGTCACTTCTGATCAATTTAATGCATCCTTGCTAAATAAAAGTATGAATTTATTTAAAAATGAAAAGAAAAAACTTACTGACCCCAAGCTTTTGAACAGTAGTGTATATCAATATTTTATATAAAAGCAATATCACACTCACATTGTGTCTGTGGCCTTCAGTTTACAGCCAAATCACAGGTCTGCTGATATCCAGTATGGCAGCACATTTGCTCATGTGATTTGCTTAATTCTCAGGCATTTGTAGCACGTTATACAAGAGACTCCAGCAGGTCTTCAATGCAAATGGTGGTCCTCAGAAAGCCATTTGATTGTGAAGCCTTTCTGGATGACAAGGCCACAGTTCGATGACACAGGCGCGTGAAGAGGAGGAATGTGCATCTCCACCACGCTAGCAGGCAAGCGTTCCCGCCTCAGCCCCACCGAGGGGGCGTCTCTGGTCACTGTCCATTAGCTCTGACTGGTATTGCCCGCACAATGGGCGCACTTTGTCCAGGCCTGTCAGGGATGCACTGCGGTAGGCATGAGGGGGTGGTTCGGGAACCTTTGATCCGCAGCAGCTCACTCGCTGGGGTGTGCCGTGTTGGAAAACCGATCCTCTGATATTTCTGTCTCTGTGCATCACTGTGATCCAAACTATAGAGCAAAGGAGGGGGGAGGTCGAGAGAGAAAAAAATGCAAAAAAATCTGCAAATTATTAAAAGTTCTGCCTTGAACTGCTCCGTGTAGCTCAAGAGGGAAGACATTTTTTCTACTCTATTTTTGTGTTGTATGTCTTAATTAGATAAAAGAGGGAGAGTGAGATAGAAGAGCGAAAAGCTTTTGTAAGCATGTGTATCTGTAATGTTTATATAGATCTGACCCCGAGTCTGACTGTCTCAGACAGTATTGTTGAAAAGCAACGGGTTATGGCCTCTACATGTTCTTATGTATCAGATGTACATGTTTGAACTCTCTCGTATGTGTGTGTGTGTGTGTGTGTGTGTGGCGAGGGTAACCACTTGAAAGTGTTCACTGAAGTGTGATGACACGGAGACATGCTGATCAGTGCACCCATGAAACAGAATGCGAGTCGCGTCTGTGTGTGAGTTAAAAGGCATAGTTCAAGCAAAAATGAAAATTCGGTTATCATTTACTCACCCTCATGTTGTTCCAAACCTGTTTGACTTTCTGTCATCTGTAGAAATTGAAAAAGATATTTAGAAAAATGTTTTTCTTGCATACAGTGAAAGCCAAAGAGGTCATATGTTGTTTTGAATGGGCAAAATTTTTCAAAATATCTTCTTTTATGTTCCACAGAAGAAAGAAAGTCATACATGTTTGGAACGACTTGAGGGTGAATAAATGATTTTTCATTTTTGGATGAACTTTGGATGAATCTTTTTGACCTTGAGGGAAAATCTATTCCAGTAGCTCCTTTTGTATGTCTTTGAGAAACTCAAGCTGTTCCTGGACTGTATTTAATTCTCTTGTGTTTTCATCCAGTATTGCTAACTGTTATCTTTCTCTTTTTCTTTCTTCCTCTCTATATCTCCCACCCTCGTCTGTCCTCTCCTCAGATAAGATGGTTTCTTCCGCTCATTTGTAGCCGGTCTCTTCGAATTCCTCTTGATAACAATTGCTTCTCAGGTCAAATTATAACTCTTGGTGCGGCCCTTTAGACATCTATTACTTCCATTTAAATATTTAAGCAACAAAGTTTTACAAGCTCTCCCTTGGGTGCATTTAAGAGGGCCGATACTGCCTGCTCACTGTCCCATGATGAGATGAATGGCGTGGTGTTGGAGTCATCCCAGATCGGGTAACTGGCCAAATTATGGCAGACACTAAGAAGCGCTTCTCACAATGACCTACAGAAAACAGTAGACAAAAGACCCTATTCTAGAGCTGGACATTGAAGGAGGTCAGGGAAGACACCTGAGACAAGCGTCCCGTACTCCTCAGATGTACACAAAGACATTACGGTACACATGCAAACACATGATATGTACAAACAAATATACAAACAATTATCAAGAGGATGCTGAATTGTCACTCATTAGAGTCAGTGTGGACTGACAGTGTTGTCTTTTCTCTTGTGCGTCCACTGATCGTTAGAAAACTTACAAGAAACTCTTAGCTTTACTTTGTCAGATCATTCACATCTTTGCTTTGTAATATCAAGGTTTTTTTATGACTGGTGTTTCTATTCAAGGTCAACTTTGAACTCAAAGAAATGTTATTAAAACATATCTCTTTTATTCTAAATATCGACCATTGTGATATTAAATGTCAGAACTGAACAGATTAGTTGAAATGGCAAAATATCATATGCTGAGCTGAACTGAACTGATAAGAAAAATGAAGTTTTGTGCATTTAAACTGATACTTGCTTGTCATTTCCTATCATTTACATATCACATGGATAATTAATTCAACAGAAGCCATAATCATTTTAATAAAATAAAATTAAGCAACAAATTATTCTATATTATTATTAACACCTTGTGGACAGATCACATCTGTTTAACTGAGCATTATATACAGTGGGTACGGAAAGTATTCAGACCCCCTTAAATTTTTCACTCTTTGTTATTGCAGCCATTTGCTAAAATCATTTAAGTTAATTTTTTTTTCCTCATTATGTTAAACAGTATACTATATATATATATATATATATATATATATATACACTATCATTTAAATGTTTGGGGTCAGTAAGAATATATATATATATTACCACTGATCTATATTAGAGATTAGAGATTCATTATATAGATCAGTGATTGTTACAAAAGATTTGTATTTCAAATAAATGATTTTGAACTTTCTATTCAGTCCTGAAATTTTTTTTTATCACCGTTTCCACAAAAATATTAAGCAACTGATTTCAGCATTGATAATAAGAAATGTTTGTTGAGCACCTATATAAGCACATTACATATAAGCAAAATAACATATAATATTTTTTTTTCTGGTTCCTCCTGGTTTCAAGTTTTGAGAAAGCCACTGTCAATTTAAAAAATTAAAAAATTCTATAAAACTGTAAATTCTTTATAGCTCTATAACATACAGTATAAAAATGCAATAAAGCCACAAAAAAGACAGTGCAGTTTTTGCATTGCTGTCTTAAAGAAGCACCTACCCTTAAGACAGGCGTGTGTCCTCGTGAGAGGCCTCCTCCTCAGCCCCGTGTCCGTATCATCTGTCATCATCATACTCAAAATTCTTTCACCTGCACCCTAATCCCTTATTATTTACCTGAGAGCCAGGATGACAGACATCTCTCACTCACTCTCCCTCTCTTTCACAATCGTATTATTTCACTGTTCCCTCTTTACATTTTTGCAATGAAGCTTAATTTGAAGCGCATAACACAAATTGGAGAGAAATTACACAGGTGACAGACAGAAAGGGGTCCTCATCTGGGTGGAAGCCAAATGGACTAATTTGTTAAGAAGTTTTAGTGGGCTTGTTATGGGTGTCACACTGCTGTAGTCTCTCTAAATTCCCTGCAAAAAGACACTGTCTGACTGTTTTGCATTCTCCGTCTACATTATCATGTGACCCTTTGACCTTTTGAGGTTGTAAATAAGGTTTTATACCTGCTCACGGGAGAGAGCATCATAGGTAAGGTCTATTTAATAATGCACTATGGTGTTTTGTCAGCTGCCAGTAAACCACAGATCAGGAGCAAAAATGTGAGGCCATGGAGAAGAATTCTTCACCATTGATTCACTGGCAATTTCACAGCATTGATTTCCCTTTGTTACCACCTTCCCATCTGAGGCATTCTGAATAATTGATAAGAAAACAATATTCTCAGCCTGAAGCTGAAGCCTGTTACAGATGACAACTTGCTCACGGGTGGTTTTCCTAGAACCCCTGTTAGAGCTAACTCTAGACAGCTACAATTTTGGAGGCATAGTTTAGGTTTTAGGGACCAATAAAGAGCTTTTTAGGGACCAGAAAAGTTTTCTCTGTTACATTCTGTTCACACAATGTCAATTTTTTTCTGAGTTTGTGATATTGTACCATTTTTTGATAACTTTTTGACTGTATGGTGAAAAATTGTTAGTGTAAAATTTTAAGGTATGGGCTTAAAATATAACTCAAATTTCCGGCTTCTCATGAAGTCCATGCATTTGATATTTTTCTCCATATTGTTTTGAACATTCCTTTGTTGTATCAATCTACTTACTGCATTTGTAGCGTGATGTTGATTACCACAAAACTATTTCTCAGTTTTCTAGTAAAAGCAGAAATTAAGGTTACACTGAGGTCCTTTAAATAGAAGTAATGCAATAAATGTTAAAATACACTCCTTTTTGTAAGTATAGCTGCAAATAAATATTGTACCATTGTACCAAATATTGTTACCAGAAGACTGTGTAATGAAATACAGAAGTTTCATTACACATTTTTAAAGTGAAATTATTTTTATATATGGAAATTAGCTAATACAAAAATAAATGTTCTGCTTTAAAGGGGTCATATGATGCTTTTTTAAAGATCATTTTTTGTGTATTTGGTGTAACAGAATATGTTGACATGCTTTAATGTTCAAAAAACACATTATTGTAGATCCTCTATGCCCCGCCTCTCTCAAACGCTTCATTTTCTACAAAGTCCCTCCTTCCGACAAGCGCAGTCTGCTCTGATTGGCCAACTGACCCAGTGCATTGTGATTGGCCGAACACAGCAAGCACTCGTCGGAAATGTAACGCCCCTTACCATAATCGCGAGCTTCATCTTTCAAAATAAATGTAAAGACAAAAAGAGAAAGGGAAACTTGAAATCGCATCATATGACCCCTTTAATATAAAATAGCATCACATTTTGTTTTTAAACCTTTGACGTGAATGGCCTTGTTTCTTCAAGTTCCTCACTGTAACAGTTCTGTTCTTCTTTTTTCCCCTTTATTAAAGCTGCTAGATGAGTCAGAATTATTTTCTATGATAATTTACATCATGCCACAAGCGCTGTTGATAAAACAACTTATTTTGAGCATGATAAATTCTATTAAGTTGACTCTATCGTTAATAAATCATCTTTTTTTACTTTACAATAACTTTTAATTACCATTTGTGAATCTATTTGACTTCAGCAATTAAATATATGTTTGAATTCTGGTAAATTGGGACATGTTTACCATTGTTTATCATAGTTTTTTTTGTCATTGTTTATCATTGTTCTGAGTTATCTCAGTGGTGCAGTTACATCAAATCCGACATTGTAATATTTCTCAGTACTGTAAAGCAAAGTAAGACATTGAGAACATAACACCCTGACACAAACTCTCCATGGCTTGAGGTTTCAGGGGTGCATTGACTGTGAAGTTTATGAAAACAAACAGCAGACACTGGGCACTGAAGAGATCTCTGCTTACATATGGTTTGCGTTTCTCGAAATCTCTAAATGTTATCTCCCAGTCCTTCTCTCACAGAAACATTCTCAGATGTTCGGAACGAAAGGCTCAGAAATCCAGTCTTAGAAGGACTGGGAGGACCGGGACACTGGACAATATGTGTCGAATCAAGCCATTCTCTTATTAAAATGCTAAGTGCCTGTTGCTTTTGGAATTTTTCAAAGGCTACATTTAGGGGAAGTTGTTACGCTGGGAATTATAGGAGCAGTCGATGGAAGAGGACAGAATGCCATCTGTGTAAACACACAAGAGCTTAGCATGGCTAGCTGCAGGCGATGCACTGAATGGCCTACGCTAACTCTACTTTGCTAAAAACGAAGGTTAGCAGAGATGCTAAGTTAGCATTAGGGCCCAATGCAGTTCTCTGAGAAGCTTTAGCCCCATCATGTCCAGAAGTTCTAAGAAAATTGTTTTAAAAAAAGTATGTCTCTTATGTCTTATGTATGTTTCTTATGTCTCTACTGTGTGTATGAAACGCTGATAAATCTGAGGTCTGAGCGAAAATGAAACTAACATTGTAAATCTGGCTGCTTTTCATACGGATTCATTTCATGTTGATGTCCAAAATCTTGTTTCTGTGCTTCATATATTTTAGTGTTGACTGCTCTTTCTGTCCTAAAACAAATGTCCTGTTATGAATGTTTTTTCTTTGACATTTTTATTGTGAATGTCAACTACATTGTTTTATTGTTACCATTTTATACAGGCCATCCTCCAGCCTAATCTGATGACGATAGTGAGATTTCAATCTTGCAATGCATTATCATCCAAGAATATTGTGCAAACATATATTTCATGCACATCTGTCCCTGCGAGGGCTGCACTGGTCAGACAAGCCACCTTTTCAGCACCATGTCATTTTGTTGGATACTTTTTTGATTCCTGGCCTTTGTTGTCACTAGAGTAACTTAACATCACATTGAGAGGAGGTCACAGTATGCATGTACTCAAATAATTGCATGCAGACCTCCATGCGCACTGCCACAAGAGTTAAAAACTGCAATTTTTCCAATTGCTACTGATTTATGCATGTCCTTTACAGAGCTGTCACGACATCTCACAGCATGCAATAAATTCTCATTCTTGTTCGACTTGTTTTTCCATATCAGCAGAGCACCATCTCCTGCAGGGCCAAACAGCTGTGATTTCTGTCGTTTACAGCTCTATATCATCATCCACAATGTTAAACCACAGCTGTGAAAACACATCTATAATAAAACTTGAATAGATATAGTAGATTACATTGTATAGTACATAGCACAATAGTTATATAATTTAATATTTCATTTAATATTTATTAATTATACATTTTATTGTATCATTAGTATTCTCTCCATATATAATTTGAATATTTATAATATTCACAATTATTTTAGCTACAAATATATAACATACATTTTACTATATACTATTAATATTACTGTAATTTAATATTTATTTTTAAGTGTATGTAAAATGATTTAAAAGGATTTGTAGATAAAACTAAAACAATATAATATAATATATACATTTCATGGAAAATTACATTGTATAATTGTACAATAGTTATACAGTATAATTTAATATTTGATTTTAATATATATAATATTCACAATAATTTACTTTATAGCTACAAATATAAGCAATAATAGTTTACATTTTATTATATTATAAGTATAATTATTACTGTAATATTTAATTATAAATATAATGCAAAATAATTTATAGATAAAACTATAACCATAATATAATATAATACAATACAATACAATACAATATAATATAATATAACATAACATATAACGTAACGTAACGTAACATAACAACATAACATAACATAACATAACATAAATACATTTATAAATGTTATAAGTATTTATATTGCTATAATAGTGTTAGTTCAGTTTTCAGGTCTTAAGTATTATCAGTAATTATAAATCAGTTTAATATAGCAGAAGCATCCGCGGTATCCTTCCGCTGACAATCTGAACTTTGACCTAAAGAGGGGTGAGTCCCTGACTAATTGAATTATGCTTTTAATCACACACACTGCTTGTAAATATTGTGTTGAACTTCTGCCCCTCTTGAATCATCCCTAACTTTGCTGTGTATACATTAAATAAGTGGATTTTGCTTTGACCTTCCCTACAGAGTAAGATATGTCATTAAGACTTTACTCTTAAATATCATGAAAAATTAACAGGAAACACATCTTTTAACTTTTTTTTTTTTTTTTTGCTTTAACTTTGCCTCCTTGTGGTTCTGTAGCAAACAGCAACTGCACATTAATCCTTCCAGATGTTGAATGTACTAAGAAAAGTGACGGGATCTCTGTGTTCCAGTCAAGCATGTGCAAGTATTTCCACAGCACCGTCATCCACCTGTTTGATCCGTACCTGCAGTGTTTTTCCCTTGTATTCTTTATAAGGAGTCCAAGAATGTATTTCTGGCTCAGCTGTGTCCACATGGACATGCGTCTGTTTTATTTAGGAAATCGGAGTTGAGATCCCACATCAGTGGGAAGGACTAAGGGACACAGACAGACACGGTAAAGGCCATGACTTTTTGAGCCTTGGTCGGGACCACGGTCATGTCACTTATTACATTGCTCTGGAATGAAGTGTGAACAAAACGTCTGCAATCATTTCGCTTCCAGAAAAGCCCCATTTAAAAGCAGGAGACTGGCGTTCATCTCGGGTTTATGAGGAGCCTTTAACAACTCGCACATCATATTGGGAGAAACAGTATTGGGAGAAATGGAAGATGGTTCTGGGTAATCCAAGTTAAAGCATGACGCTTACCGCATCGGTACTGTTGCCATGATCATTTGTCAGTTGTGTGGAAATTCTCCACACGTCTGAAGGCCTTTCATTATCAAATTTCTCGCCGTTCGTATGAACCTTTTGCCAAGCGGCTTTCGCAGTCTTTAGGTCCCTTCCACAGAGATCTTCAGGGAGCCAATTAAATGGCAGTGCACTTTCTTTATTAAAGACCTAAAACATCCTAGCCTATGGGAGACTGACAAGCCTAATGTGCAGGGAGATATATAGTTGAAATAAAATTCATACATATTTACTGAGATATTCAAAGTGGCATAAAAATGATTTCATCCATTGGCATCGCGAAGAAACCGAGCAATTAAACAGAAGGGAAAATGTATTTGTATTCTGCATACGAACCGTGAACGATTGCGCCCAAAACCAAGAGAATTGGGAGATTTACGGCGACCACTGACCCTGAGTGCTCATGGTAGAAAGCCTCAGGAGAACCCGACTCAGGCTTCATGCCAAACACTTTAAGATTTAAAGAGGTGATGAGGAAACTATCCAGATGAGAAAGGAACATATTGGTAGGAGCACAATACCATTTCTCTTCCCACCTAACGCACATACACGAGCAGAAATCCTTCAAGAGACCAACCTGCTCTCTCCCGGCTGGCCGTGTTGGGCCCGTCCCTCGGGGGTTGGGGTAGCTGTGGAGGTGAGGTGTTATTTGCTGGCCACTTTGCCGGTGTTGAGGATTACGTTATAGAGATTGGAAAATGAAACGAATGGGTAGGTTGTTTTCACTACGGGAACATTAACCACCACAGGAAGAGCCGTTGCCAGAGCCTCCATTTAGGAACGGAAATAGAGAATTTGTCAGAGTAATCGGAAGGTAATTAGGTGAAGCGGAGCAGTCAGACCAGAAGAACGTAGGTTGCCCCCCTTTGCTCTATGAGGTGTCAACTGCTAGCTGTCTTAGCTTGGCAGAAGTCTTAACCCACAATGGCAGGATTCGAGAATTTTGCCAGCTCGCCACTCTGCTGAAACGCAGTTCTGTTGAGCCAAACAACATGACATGATCACAAATATCCTGAAAATGTAGTTTTAACCCAGCTTATTCTTAGGCAGGAAACAGGGTCGTGCTCATAGTTGATGCATAATTTGTATTCTCGGCTACTAATTGGCCAGCTGTTGAGAGTGGCATCATTTAGGATAATGGATATGGAGAATGCTGCGTTCCTTTCCATTCAGAAAGTCGAAATTTTCAGCTTATTTGTTGTTGTTACTTGTTCTAGTTGAAGTTCAACTTTTTTGTTATTAGTCATAATGAATAATGCCAATAATTTACAAACACAACACGTGCCAACCATCTTCCTGAATTTATGTTGTCAACAGAAGAGAATCTTTGTTCCTGCAGATTTCTGCCAAAACAACAGCTGTTCGAAAGCAAAAAAAAATACAGTAATGAATATTATACTGTAAAAAGTGGTACAAAAAAAAGATTATTGCAGTACATTCTACAAGAAAATACTATTTTCAGTTTTCTACTTCTAAATTTCACATTTAATTCTGTTACTTGCTGTTTCTTTGTAATTGTTTGTGACATTTACTAACAATTTCTGAGTGAAAACTGTTTGTACTGTAATTTTAAGTCGAGTCAAATTTATTTGTATTGCGCTTTTCACAAAAGAGCTTTACAGAAAATCATGATATTAATGTTTATAATATCTTAATTGTACTGTTCTGTAAAATAATAATAATAATAAATACTAGATTTTTTTCATTTTACTATACAATAGTATTGTTGCTGTAATAATATTTCTTTTTTATATTTCTTTTGGTTTGTTAAATTTTTATAATTTAATAAAATAAAAATATAATAGTAATAATAATACTCATTTATTTATTTATTTTTTGTATAGTCGTATTGAATATGTTCCATAAAAACAATTAACATGTAAATGTGCATGATTAAAAAACAAGAAGGTTTTCTCTATATCTCATATATAATAAGGGAACTTTTGACCAGTTGTTTGTATTGTGGCATGAACAGATTATTAAACTCTCAGTCATTCTACCAGCTTACATTGATTTGAATTCATTTAAAAGAAAATCGTTACTTTTATTATGAAACTAATACTACAAAAAATCCCACACTCATTAAAATGCCTTGACACCACCAAAGGTCAAAGGTTGATTCGGTCAGGTGCAAAGGTTAACTTGCATTACACAGCTGTGGGCATCCACCATTTACTTCACCTGAATGGCCAGTGAGTGAGAATGGTTATGGGTCATGCAAGCCTGGTTAAACTTGGTCTGGCTGAGTTATGAGAAGTACAGTCCAAAGGGGTTTGAATTCTCTCAGGCAAGCACCTGAGCTCACTGTCTGGTCCCCGAGCGCTGACCCTTCATGACTGAGATATTACTGCTCCAGGCTGTTGCTCTGTACAAACCCCCCTCCCACTCTTTCTTTTTCTCCTGCTCTTTTTTTTGCTGTCGGCAGATTGAGCCTATAAATGGGGGGCTTTCAGGCTTTCATGCAAGATCACAGGTGCTTATTTAGAAAATGACAATTTTGCCTTTCCATAATTTCATGTTACAGTATTACCAGATCTTATCAAAAGCCCCATCTTATTCCTGAGGTTGTGTAACTTAATGAAAGATATTTTGCCTTGCTTCTCATACAACAGCATACACACAGACCCGCTTGGGGGCGAGAGGAACAGTTCTTATCTTCATCTGTTTCTGACTGGAAAGCATGGAAAGGTTGAGTGTTGCATAATTCTGAACAATTTCTTCAGCAGAGTGCTTGTTCTTGCAGATTATTTGGCTTGAGCCATAAGGCAATCTCATAACGCAAAAATACATTTTCAGATCTATTTTAAATGCATTTGAAAATATGCAAAAATATATTACTAATATAGATTTTAAAATATGTTTACATAAATATATTTTAGATATGTTGTAGTTACTTATAATCCCTCATATTTTTAAAATATATTTTCATTCTAAATGTATTTATTATTTATTATATTACCCAAAATGTATTTTAAGATCAGAAATGTATTTTATTTCCCCTCCAAGTACATTTTTAATATATTTTGGCATATTAATGATATCTGCATGTTTTTTTTGAAGGTAAATTGAAGACTTTTTAAAGACAAATTAAAGAAAATGAAAAGGACAAATTAAGGAGAATTTGTGAAGTGAATTTGTGATTTAAAAAAGGTCAAATATCTGCCAACGGGCTCAGAAAAATCTGCTTAATTCAAAGAGGAAACAAGTTTTCATACCCCATTGACAGATATTTGTTCTCATTTTAATTTCTCAAAAAACAAGACTTATCTTCATTTTGCTTCATTTTGTGTATTTGTACTGGAAAACGAGAAAAGTACTGATGAAGATTTTTTTTTTTTTGCAGTGCAGGCAACATTTAATGCCATGACTATATAAAGTTTCGACTTTATACTCATACTTTATACAAATGAAGAGCTGCAGAAACCCTGTATATATGCTGAATGGGGTAAAAGGTTCAAAAGTAAACAACAAATCTGAGAAACTGGGATTCAAAATATAATTTAAACCTGCAAATAAACAAAGTTTAAGGACTTTGAGGGGGGAAAAAACAGTGGGAGGGGGGGTTGAATTAAAATTCTCCACAATTTGAAAAAAAAAAAAACTTGATTGAAAGAATAATGTGAAAACACTATCTAAGGAATTGCATTAAATTAGAAAAATGACAGCATTTTCACTGGTGGTCTCAAACATTTGAACCCCTCTGTATCTTGTAAGCCAGATTTGTCAGATGTAACCAAGGCATCATATACAAGGCAGTTTATCATGAACAGCACACAAGCATGACATGAGTTGTGGAAGTGATTTAAAGTTGAGCGGTCAGCACCCTGAAGAGGTGTGTGAAAAGTCAAGACACATCCTGCTGCGTCCTTTACAAACAGGAAGTTTAAATCCTGGGAGCAGACAGTGTCTGAGACACATACCGAGGTACTTGCGTTTGGAGAAATATTTTTACAGGATTAACCCAGGCCACGGCAAACTATTTTCAGTAAAGTGGTTTAGGGTCCACGAAAGTTGAAGAAAACATCTCGAAGGCTATAGGTGAAATACCATGTGTTGACGTTTTCTTTTTGTTTTTTTTCTAGTCGAGGCTCCATAACTCAAATACCTGCATCAAACCTTACATGTTTTTCAGGGGATGTAATTTCAGCCACTTAAGGATCATTAAAAAGAGATCAATATTAAATATCTCCGGTTAAGAGGGGGGATAGAGACAGAAATAATGAGGAGATCTGTTTGTCAGTCAAATTCTGACCAGCTCAGTCCGTCTAACTGTCTGAGGGCGGGCAGAGGGTATTTTTCTTGTGCAAATCTACCAATGAAATGTTGACAAAACAGACAATTTTGTGTAATTTTCTTCGTGGCACTCTTTCAGCGAGCTGGTCACTCAGAACCCCCTCATTTGGCGAAGCACCACGCCGTGACCTTTGACATGTATCTCGTCCCAGACTACTTCTTCTTTTGCGATCCGGCAAATGGACGTAACAGTTGTGCCTTTCAGGTCAGGTGGACACAGCTTTGGAGTTTAAGGCTGAAGGGCTATAAAGGATCTCTTTGTGTGTCTTTCCCCTGCGGAGCATGAGCAGAGGGATAAGAAATGTGGTTAATGGCTCAGGAGTGGGCTAATCATCGGTTGCCATTACTGCTCCAATATCAGCAGGGATGACAGACTTATCAATGACAAAGGGCCCAGGTGAAGACCCAGACCGGCCCCTTCAGTTTTGATCTCTGGTCCGCAAAGCAGGAGCTTTCATTCGAGCTAAGCACTAGTCAGTATACTTCTCTCGCTCTTACTCTTTCTGTCTCCTTCTTTCTCTCTTTTCTCTCCACTTGTGCCAGGAATCACTCATCCGCTCTCCCCCTGTTCAGGCCCCCACGTTGTGTTCTCTCAAGCCTCAGCCATTATATCCACAATTTGGCTTAATTTCTTAGGCAACTGCAATGTGATAATGCATCTGTGGAGAGGATATAAAATATCATGATTGTTCTTTTCATTTAACTTTATTTGTTCATTGTGTACAGCCAAAAAAAAACAAAAAAACAGAGCTCTGACTTTTACTTCATTGTGTCAACATTGTTCTTTTAAAAATCATGATAGGGAATGATAATGTATGATTTATTAGACCACTTGCTGCCTTTAAACAGTATAGTGTTAAGAATAAACAAAACAAAATAAAATTTAAAATATTAATTTGTAATAATAAAAAAATGTTATATATTGCATGTGTGTATATATAGTAACGTCACTAAAATATATAATTATTACTATTATTATATTTAGATCGATGAATATAATAATTGTATATAGTAGACAATATATCTAATATATACAATGCTTGTATATATTAGATAATATTATATATTATCTAATATACACTAATATTTACTCATATATATATCTATATATGTGTATATATATTAGAGTGTATATTAGATAATATTATATAATATATATATTATATCTAATATATATATAACAATCTAATACATTTTGGATAAATACTAAATGTATTTTTACAATAAATTTCGAACATAAATATTTTAGACTGAATATCTTTGAGGAACTAAAACTAAAATATATTTATGTATACTCTATATTTTACAAATCTATATTACTGATTTATTTTTATATATCTGAAAAATATATTTTACACACACACACACACACACATATATATATATAGTATATATTTATTTCAAAATCTTATAATAATGTATTCAGTAGGTAAAAAGAATACTTTGTGAAGACAACTGAATACAAACTGTGACATAATCTAATGGTTATGTTTATCTACCATCGTCGCCTTTTGCAAATGTTATTAAATGCAAAAGCCGAATAACTCTGATCACCCACTGGGTGCCAAATGAGAGTGCTTTATTTCTTAAATTCAATCATCACAGTGTTTCTGTGTGGGAAACCTCACATCACTATGCTTCAGGCATATATTGCATGATTATCATCTGTCATTAGAGCTCGCTATATTTTGCTGCAGAAGTGGTGATTAGGTGTAAAATTATCAAGAGAAGAGACGATGAACTACAGATGGAAGTTTGAGCAGGCCGATCATTACACACATACTGTATGTATAACTGCCTGAGAATATAATTTGCTTCTAAGGACTAAGTGTGATATTAAATTAATGTTTCAGGATTACACCACAAACTCTTACATCATACTTGTAGTGATGATTATGTCAGATTTAAACTCTTTTTATGTGCTTCTCGCAGTCTTTATAAAATAATAACTCCAAACAATTAGTCTTTTGCTCATATTAATAAAAGCATTGTGGCTTGCAAGTGTCTGAGGATGTTGATTTGTGGGATTGTAAGCGACTTTCACAAGCTTATGAACACACTGAAATGTGTCCAGGGAGGAAGTTCAAAATGAAGAAAATTGAGTTTTCCAGCTAAATAAACACTGTCCTTTTTAGCACAAAAACACTCTGAGAAAATGATTTGAGAAACAGATATTTTTTTGCTTTTTTAAATAACAAAAATGCATTCAGCAACCCTCAGCAAGAAAGGATGTGAAAACATTTTTTAAAGTAATGTCTTTGTAAATGTGTGAAATAATGTGCATTACACTGACAAAACGCGTGAGATATGAACATACTCAACAATCTGATCGCCATATAGTATGTTTCAATCCCCAGCTTTGCCAAATAGTAACCTTAGATGAATAAGTCCTGCACACACACATGCACACCTGGACAACCCGAGCCTTTCACCGGCAGTCGTGGTGAGGAGCAGGTACTGACAGACTCAAACACCTGCTATTGGAAAGTATGTTCTCCCTCAGTGATCCTGGGTTTTACAGGACTGGGGGGCTATTGTTCTGTCAGCCAAGGTATTTCTGGACTCCTGGAGCACATGCAAAAAAAACAATGGCCAATTCATGTAAGTTAGTAGCCTATAGGAAAAATAGCTTTACTATTTCAAGTCACTTTCCAGCTTTGAACACAGTGTGTTACTAAAATGTTTATAGTATAGCACAAGCCACTGTCTTATTTGTATTAGAAAATGTCTGAATACCTTTATAATATCTTTATCTGAGGGTCAAGCTTGCCTTTTGAAGAAATCTAAAGCTCAGTTAACACCCCACAGTGACATTCACCTGTGACACAGCGCTGGCTGGCCAAGAATGCAGTGCACCTGTAAACCTGAGGTACTCTGATCTCTATCTGAGGTACTCTAACGGCAGACCATCAATCAACACTGGACTTTTGATCTATTAGGCACGGTTACGGATAAAATAATTTTTTATGTGATTTGAAGACGCAAAGTATAGATTTTTGATGTACTGTATACGTCACATTTAGTAATGACCAACATCTATCTCTTGGTTGAAAATAAATACAGATGTAGACTACCATTCAAAAGTCTCTTATGTTCACCAAGGCTGTAAAAATACTGTAAAAGGAAAAACAATGAAATATTTAAAATAATACTTTTCTGTTTTAATAGATTTTAAAATGTAATTGATTCATATGATGGCAAAGCTGAATTTTCAGCATCACTAGTCTTCAGTGTCACATGATCCTTCAGAAATCATTCTAATATGCTGACTTGGTGCTCAGGAAATATTTTAATGTTGAAAACAGCTGCAATGAAAAAATAAATAAATAAATTTACTAGCAATTTTCACTCAGACATTGCTAGTAAATTTCACAAACAGTTACAAAGAAATAGCAAGTAACATTGAATTAAACATTACATTTTTAAGTTAAAAAAATATAATGGTATTTTCTTGTAAAACGTAATCCAATAATAAACTTAAACTAAATAAAAAAAACTTAATATTTTTGTGTAAACCGTGATACACTTACAACTGATAGTTCAAAAGAACAGCATTTATCTGAAGTAGAAATCTTTTGTAACATTAGAAATTTATTTTCTTTTGATTAATATAATATATACTTGCTGAATAAAAGTATTACTTTCATTCAAAGCCTCCAAACTTTTAAACAATAGTGTTTTTGGAGTCAAATAATGTCGACTAGGCATTTTAATCACATACTTAATTTGCTGTTTTTGATCCCTGATGTGCAGACTTGGGATAGACTAGAAAATTATCATCCAGCTAGGCCTGTCTTAAGCAGGGGGGGAATTTGCAAAGTCACCTGGACTACAAATCGCCGCAAGGCACCTCTGAGCTCCAGGGCCACCCCGATCGGTTCCCCAGCTCTGATCCCCAATGCCGACCCCGCTCAAAATCATCCCCATTAGCTTACTGCCGAGGAATTCTCGGTCAAGTGAATGGCAGGGTGGCAAACAAAGCCCTATTTCAAGGAAGATTACAACTTCAACAGGAAAGCCTTTGATGAGCGAGACTGTTTGAAAATGTTATCAATATCACAATCACCCCTTGGGGTCAACAAAACCATTTCTAATCACCCCATACCTGTGGCTATGAATTTTTTGTAGTTGTGTGTGTGTGTGTGTGTGTGTGTGTGTCTGAGCTCCAGGGCCACCCCGATCGGTTCCCCAGCTCTGATCCCCAATGCCGACCCCGCTCAAAATCATCCCCATTAGCTTACTGCCGAGGAATTCTCGGTCAAGTGAATGGCAGGGTGGCAAACAAAGCCCTATTTCAAGGAAGATTACAACTTCAACAGGAAAGCCTTTGATGAGCGAGACTGTTTGAAAATGTTATCAATATCACAATCACCCCTTGGGGTCAACAAAACCATTTCTAATCACCCCATACCTGTGGCTATGAATTTTTTGTAGTTGTGTGTGTGTGTGTGTGTGTGTGTGTGGTTCTTTAATGGGGGAGAGAGAGAGAGAGAGCATGAGAGAAAAAAATGGGCAAATTATCTTACTGTCAGAGAATAGAAGAGGGACTTGTTTAACATGAGCCGCGCTCAAGAGCATGTGCGATGACAAAGCGATTTTGCTCCTTACACTGGTCACCCACCTGCACTCAGATTAGGTCAGATATTTGTTTCTGAGGCCAAGCTGTCCCTCAAATAAGATGATGAAAAAAAGCTCATTGTGGATAACATTCTTTCTCGGGCTGAAGTAGAAAAAAGTGCAAAAAATAAAAACATAATACCTCGTTATGCTGCAGTGGGAGGAACAATGGTGCTGTTTTAGAGACTTTAATTACTGAATCTTTTTAGTTACATGAACTATATTATATTTTTTGTTGAAATTACCACCAGTAATTTTTTTTAGACATCTGAGGGCCAAAATGGTTTACATCGGCCTGTATTTTAGTGCAAAAACTACAATATTTTGAAGCAACAGAAAAAGCCAAATAAGGCATGTGATTGGTTGGAGTATGATCATGTGACTGAAATGGCATATGTAAATATTTTAACAGGTATATAATGTATCGATATGTGTAAAATGTCAAATATTTCAACACAAACTGTAAATTACAGTAATTCAGTCCAATATCAAATCTGTACATTTGATATGATTGTAGAATGCACCAAATGTGCTCAAAGGCATCCTGTATTTGTAGTTACAGTCTGGACTTTTGGTAGTACCTAGGATAGCAAAGTCTACTAAAGGAGGTAGAGCTTTTTTCGCATTTGGCTCCCAAACTCTGGAATAGCCTTCCTGATAACGTTCGGGGTTCAGACACACTCTCTCAGTTTAAATCTAGATTAAAGACACATCTCTTTGGCCAAGCATTCAAATAATGCATCTCATAATATTGTACTGCAGTTATATCTGATCAAATGCACATTATTATTCTTTAGCTTGGGTAAAAACAAATCAATCTTGCTTGGTTGGAACAGCAGCTACGCTAATTATGTCTCTATTTGTTTCTCTGTTTTTGCCACAGGATTGACATTCCGTGGTGACTAGGATTTACACAAGCTTCAGTCTGGATCCAGAACACCTGAGAAGAGATTAGATTATTGGCTAGTTTTTGCGTATTTCATTTCATTCTGTAACCTACTTGTTCTACAGATCTGTGTGCACTAGTGTTAAATGCTTCTGTTTTTGACAGCGTTGATAACGTTTATGACAGATAATATCATGATAATTTTTTGTTTCCCTTACCGAATTTCGTATCCTGTCAGCAAAAATCTGTTCATGGGCTTTTTTGATTGCTTTCAGTTTAAGTGCCGGCGATGCAGTGTTGCCAGATATTGATACTAAAAAAAATAATGTAAAAAAATTCTTTCCAATCTTTTGCAAATAAGATAAGAAAGATATCGCTGACTCTAAACGGCAACTTCCTGCTTTATTAACTTTCTAAAGTGTTAAATTAAGTGGAAAAGACAAGTCCAAAAACGCTTATAATAGCTGGATCTGGCAACACTGAATCTGGAGGCTGCGCCCGCGCCCTCACTCACAGCTCTCTCAAGCCTCGTTGGTTCACTCCGCCAGCGTCTCGCAGCGATCATTTTCATAACAGGGACGCTAAACATTCTTGCAAACTGTCTAAACTGAATTATAAATGTCATGCAGGCATTCATATGAGGAGTTTAACAGCAGATTAGTCATTCAAAGAACAAATTTTATTTTTGAACATGAAAAATTTACCGAGGTCTGGATCTCGGTGGCCAGCTGGTTACGGGCCTGATACCAACCCCTCAGAGGACCTCAGATGATGCCAACCCTGAAACAACATACAGAACTACCACATTTTGCTATAAGTTTGATTGTATCATATAATAATTGCTGTTAATAGTGTTCATCGTCATTCCCCCCATTTTTCAAAAATGAAATTCAGCGCATCACTATAAATAAATCTGCATGATAAAAAGAAAGGCTTCAAAAAGATCGGTATCGGTGATCGTTTCGGTAGATATTGCTTCCTGTGATGGACGATCGGCTCCAAAAATCCTGATCGGAGCACCCTTAATGAAATGATAAAGTTTTTCAAATGGATAAAGATAAATGTAGCCTACTTTTATTCTCCTATGGAATTACCATATGTAATGTTCATGTTAGTAGCAAATTACTGTAAGGGAGGGTTGTAGAAGATTAACTTCCAGCAGGTTCAGCAAAGAACGGTTATGCTGTGCAAAGTTTCTGAGTTTGCTCTGAAAAAGGTTGCATCACATATTCTTCAGGCTATCCGTGGCCTATTGGTTTTCAGGCTTCAGTATGGAGAACTAGAGAATAAAAACTGGTTTTAAAAACTTAACAAGGTTCTTCTAACATTGCATCCAGCTGAAACGACGTCTTGTCGACTGACATTAATTTGGATGCTACAGTGCTGCAGAACAGCTTATTTAAACATATAATAAACACTGTAGCCTAGGTAATATGTCATTGTTCTACACCAAATTATAGAGATGATTATATAACCTAATTTATGCATTTATAGAGTAGCTTTTGTAATCACGGTTGTTGTTTATTGAACAATGTGAACAGACGCCTTCTCATTTAGGCTACTTGTTCATTTAGCCTATGGCGCCCTCTGCTGTTGGATTTAGTAAAACAGCTCGAAACTGGCCAGCTGAAGGATGCGCATGGGTTATGACTTCATTCCGAGTTTGGTGATAACACTTTATATTGTTTAAATAGCCTACGAGTTTAGACTTTTTTTTAATTCAAATGTTAGGATAATTATGCAGGTCAATTCTTCTCCCACGTGCTATATGTGTTTAAAATACAGTATTGAATTAGTATGTTACATTGTTTTACATTTTTCTCTAAAACGATAAAAAACGATAATACAATAAATAAATTACAATTAAAATTAAAATAAACAAACAAACAATTAAATGCATTTCCAAATTGTTAGCGCATGCGTATTGTTGTATTTCATTTTATTATTATTATTATTTGATTGTATTGTTTTATTGTTGTTCTTTTATAAGTTCGTAATTATTATCTTTATAAAATAAATAAATAAACTATA
>NW_015640468.1:3059481-3064560 GCF_001515625.1 Sinocyclocheilus rhinocerous
ACTATATTTATATTGTTTAATTTTTTAATAATAATTATATTATCATTATCATTAAAATTATTGTTATTTTATAATTCTTATATTTATTTAAAAAGTATATACATTTATAATAATTCTAATAATAATAAAAACTATTATAATTATTATTTATAGTTATTTATTATAATTATCATGTAATTTTAAGAATAATTCTGTATTAGTAGACTTTATGGTCCTTTAATGATTTAAAAACCGGACTCAAAATCTGGTTTAGTAGGTATTCACGGAAATGAATTCTGGATACCCTTCACTGAAATTATTGCAACAAAGCTAACATACTTATGCCGAGTTCACACTGCACGATTTTCAAACTCGTCGGATCGCCGTTGTTTTCACATTGCGTGACTATCTGGGGTAGCATTCAGTTGCTGCTGTGTTCACATTGCACGATGTGAACTCGGCATTAAACATACACTTCCTGACCCTTGTAACGCAAAGTCAAAGGGAAGGGGGCGAGCCCTACCACTGATCTCTATTGCATCTACTGGGCGATTTCCCTGACAGCACGTCAAGAAACTCGAGAGACAGAGCGCGTCCCCTGGAGACAGCACGCGTCCACTTCCGGTTGGGCAGAGAGCTGGAAAAATAGCAACGGCTGAGAGGAGCACAGCTGGGGAAGAAGGAGGCCAGGCTGGAGCTAAAGCGAGTCGCGGTGCAGAGGAATGGGCGACGTTTGATCGGAGAAGGTGAGACGTGATTTTTTTTAACCGCGCATTATGTTTGCTCAGACGTCATCGTTGTTTTATTTGACGCGGCTATACCAGACGCTTCTAAATACACGCCGCTAACCGGCTAACTTGATAGCATTCCGTGACAGCTTTGGTACGAGCTAGCCTGTCAGCAACTCGGCTGGCGCAAATGTAAGAAGGGGGAGTTCGCATGCAGCGCTGGGCAGATTATCTATCCGAGCGAAATTGTCATGATCTGACTTTACCGTTTTACACCGCTCTTTAGCTCTTCAACGTCGCTTACGTGTTAATTTCCCCCTCAGATGCAGTCTGTGTTCGCTGCCAACCTTCACATTCCACATCCCCCTCAATCACAAGCAAGTGGGCCACTTCCCACCTTCCTGTTTGTTTTTAGACAAGTAAAACTTTTGATTACAACCGGAGACGTGAGGCAAAGGTACCTTACATTAACTTATTACGTTAAGGTATTTAAATATCGAAAGTTTACGTCATTGGCTGTCTCTTAAACCAGTGAGCTGCCTAACTTACCTAGATAGTTGTTTTTTTTTTTGTACATGATAGATTCGTTTGATGGTGCCTGATATGCCTAAAAATGCTGTCTCGGTAGGCAGCTCACTAGGTTTTGAAACAGCCAGAGTGTCAGTTGAGCTTTTACTGATTTATTTGACAAGGTGGTAATGATTTATTTGAAGTTAAAGTGAAACTGCATTTGATTCGTTTAGTAACTTGATCGTGAAAAGCCACAATTAATGTATTCATTTTTTAACATTTGCAGTTTCATGTGTTTAAAGGAATGACTTTGTTACAGGTAGCCTAGTTTTAGTTCACCCGGAATGAAACTGAAAGGGTGACTGTATTTAACATTCTGCCGTTTTGGGGTGAATTGTCCCTTTTAACTTCCACATATCAGAATATGTGTGACTGTCCACAAACAGTGCTGTGTCTATTAGATGGCTTTTTAACATAACTTTAGATAATTTTTTTTTTTGTGACATGTAGGGAAAGTGAAGTGTGCGAATGAGAAAATCATCTTTATAGTTTCACTTTCAAAAGTTGTTCTTGCGCCGTAATAATTTATTTGACGTGAATGTGTTTTGTTTTTGAAATCTTTTAAAAGCTGAATTGTTTGACATTGCTTTGCCTGTTTATACTGTACATAATTATTGGCTTTATTGTAACATATTCCTTTTCTTTACCTTTCCACATTTACACTTCTGCTCTAGTTTTTGAAGTACTGGTTTATGTGTGATGAATTGCTTAATTTTTGCATCCTATTTTGTTAGTCTTTTGGATAAAAGCGGCTAATAAGTGGCTACCTGTAATTGACAAATGCAGATTAGTAGGTTAAAGGGGTCATATGATGTTGCTAATAAGAACATTATTTTGTGTATTTGGTGTAATGAAATGTTTATGCAGTTTAAGGTTAAAAAAACACATTATTTTCCACCAGCAGTTTGCAATAGGGGTGCTCCGATTGATCGGATACTGATTGCTATCAGCCTGTAGGGATGTAACAATTCACTCAACTCACGATTCGATTCACGATTTTGATTTCACGATTCGATTTTCTCACAATTGTATTTTTTTACAAAATGAGATTGAAGACATTATACAGTAAATGAAAAGATGTCGTTTTATTAGGCTATTGCTGCACGTTTCTTTGTGAAATTGAAATATAACAAAACTAAATTGAAAATTTAAAACCCCAAATCAAACAAGTTACACAAATTAAAGAAAGCTCTTAATATGAACAAACTAAGTCTTTGTCTGTGCTCTTTCCATTGAGAATTAGAGGCAACCACTGGATTTTAATCATGATCCAAACAAAGATCATGGTGTATTTTTATTTGTTTTGTTAATAAAAGTTCTATCGCACCTGTATAAGCTAAAGTGAGTTTGACATTGTATTTTGTTGTTGCATTCAAGCAATTGAGCCTAACTGCCGCTAATTCAAAAGTGAAAGTAAAATGCGCACATCGCTTTTAAGCTATTTAAAAGCGAGGAAAAGAGGGAAAATTCAAACGAACTAAAAACGAACAATTGCTTCACTCCGAATTGCCGCTATTTGAAAGTGAAAGTAAAATGTGCACGCCGCTTTTACAAGCTATTTAAAAGAGAAGGAAAGCGAGGAAAAGAAGGAACGCCCCCGCCCCCGCGGTGATGCCGGTATTACCAGTGTTGTCACACGTCGATTAACCGGTGGGAAAATTTCCTCACCGTCACAACCTTAATCTGAACGAAACCGCAGACGAGCTGAATGAGATGCAGATGCACTCTCTGACAGCAGGTGGCGCTTATGAACAGCAATGATACAGTGTTTCCTGGGTTACCGCTGTAAACAAAGCAGAGCTGCTATGAACACTACTTTAATATGCATTGTTCAGAGGCAAGATGAAAAGAAAATGCCACGTAAACTTTTCTAAAGATAGTCAGTTCCCCTCAGAGATTCATTCATATAAACTCCTACTCCAATTGTATCGCGATTTGTTTGTCATCTCAACCGATTTGAATCATCACATATTTGAATCGATTTTCAACTGGCTCGCTGTTAAACATTACATCCCTATCAGCCTATAATCGCTTTGGGAAGTTTGGCGGTCTCTATAAAGGCTGATCTCATAAACCGATCTTAAGCATGACATGCAGCGGCACCGTCTCAATCTCTGTCCAGCGCGGGTAAAATAATTATAATGCTGAAGGTGAGGTACAATTCATATTTCTTCATTAAATAACTTACAAAGTAATTTGAAAACTTTCTGTGAGACGTAATTTCACAAACAGCATGGGTGAATCACCGCATGCTCTCTACCTCAAAATACGCAAATGGCTTCAAATCGCCACGTCGCGTCTGCACTATAAGCGAGCTGCATGCTGCACAGTTGATATAGGAAATGTCACTTGCACAATCGAGGCAGTGTTGCATCATCACTAAAGTTTATAATTTGCATTTCTTTTTAATTCTTGCCAGTGTTTAAACCATTCAGCACTTGCGCACTCTCCTAGAGACGGTGCGCTCATGCACACTGAAAGCGCGTGCACATAACGCCAGGTTCACATACTCTTGCTTATATTTATTGTTTAAACACGTCTATCAAAGATTGTATTACTGTACTGAGTAAAAAGAGAATCACAATGCTCAAAAAGCATTTTCAGTAACAACGTTTGGATTTGAAATCAAAATGGATAAATGTTGTGTTTGTGGTAAACAGCCACGGATCAGTAGCGGACTCCTGTGTGAAAGCACAATATGAGTCCGTGCTGCTTCTGTACCGCAAACGGAGTAGGCCTATGTGTGAACCTGGTGAGGCCGCCTCACATACAGCTCACAGGAATCAGTCTCACTTCTTTCCGATTCCGAGCCGATCCGTTTTGTTACCAGCGGCACATGCAATAACGTCAGCTGTGTATTCTCGCTCTCTTCTCTCCGACGACCCCTTCTCTCTCACACACGTCTCACACAAGCCGCACTCAGTCTCAAACCGCTTGTGAGCCACAAATACCAAAATGAGTGGCTAACTGCGCTAAAACATTCAAATACATACAAAATTATGTCAAAATGCCCGTCTTGGCGAGTATCCAGTTAAACACAGTTAATTTTGGAACTTTAAATAATTGAGAAAGAGAACGCATGTTGTGTAACATAGGCCTGTTTACACCTGGTCACTTCATGCGTTTTTTTCTTATCGGATAGCTATCCGATCGTGAAAAGACCAGGTAAATGCCCTCCGAAACACATTCGAGACGGATATAAATCCGATCGCTCAAACCACTTCAGGAGGTGGTCTGGGTCTTTGATCTTGATTTCGTTGACGTGAACTCCATTAAAATTAAATATAGCGCGGGAATTGAAGATCGGATTTATATCCGTTTTGCGACGACACATTTAACGGACCATTATTACTGACGCACAACCCGATAAATGCTGAACCAGACCATAGACTGTATAAAAACATGGACCAGACTTTAAAAAAAAGCTCTGGACATATTTAAGACCGTAAATCAATATGGTGGCTAGTTATAATGTCCCTACGTTAGCTATGTTTTGTGAAAGACTAAACGCCATTGTGCATAAAAATACCACAGAAAGAAAGTTACTTAATATCACACGAAGAGAGCCAGTTTTCACCTCTAAAATCACAAATGTGATTTTATTCAACAGTTCAATAAACAAGAAGGTAATATTATGAGACTTACGTTTTAGACACTATATTGCCTGTTTTTGCTTTATTTTGCCAACAAAAAAATTCCAAACACAGCCACAGCGCTGTTTTGCGTCTCTGTGCAACATGACTTTGAGCGTTTCGTTCCTGAATGAATCAACCGTTTAAATGATTCAGTTCAATCGCAATGA
>NW_015640468.1:3066382-3066995 GCF_001515625.1 Sinocyclocheilus rhinocerous
TCGCAACTGTCTTATTCAATGAGCGAACATGAACTAAGACTTTTTTAACAAAGATTAATAACTTCTGTAGCAAATGTAGCTATTGGTCATTGTGAATGTTAATGCATTAACTAAGGTTAACTAATGAGGTCTTATTGTAAAGTGATACCTATTGTTCTTTATAGCTCTTTTGCACTTTAATCTGTGGAAAACTTTTAACTTTATACATTTTTCTGTATTGCTTTATTGCATTTAAATGTTCAGTTATTTTTGTTATAAGAAAAAAGTTATTAAACCTGTTATACTGTATTATGACAGCACTTTTTTTAAACTTAATTTCAATATCGTGATAATACCGTATACCGTAATAAAAGCATTAGCAATTAATCGCAACATGAAAATTTGATACCGGCATATCCCTAGCTGGCGGTTTTAATTTCACATTTTCACATTTATCTTTTCGTTTTAAAAATAATTTTAAATATCACTATTCAATGTTTTATGTTTAAAATAACAAAATAATATTTATGCATTTGTAACTGCAGATTAAATGCATTCATGTCCTTCTGTGTGGGAAATTCATCCCATCCAGCTTCTGTGTTTCCTCTGCATTGCAAAGATGAATTTTGATACT
>NW_015640469.1:0-2861 GCF_001515625.1 Sinocyclocheilus rhinocerous
CTGGAAAATGGCGTGTTTTGGATCCAGGAGCGGTTTTATGAATCGGGGAACAGGGCGAATATCTGGCTCATACGCGGGTCCCATCAGGACGTCGTCATAGATACTGGACTGGGTTTACGGAGTCTGCCTGAATACATCAATAGTAAAGGGCTGCTAGGGGACGATTCGAAGCGCAAGAACCCGCTGTTAGCCATTGGCACGCATGTGCATTTTGATCATTCGGGTGGGCTGCATCAGTTTCAACAGGTGGGCGTGCACAAGGCGGAGGTGGATGCTCTGGCTAACGGTGACAACTTCGAGACCGTGACATGGTTATCTGACCGTGAGATCGTGGAGGATCCAGCGCCTGGATGGCGAGCAAGACAGTACAAGGTGAAGGCGGTTACGCCAACACATATATTACAAGAAGGTGAGCTATTATACTGTTTGCAGGATTATAATGCTATTATAATGCATACACACACACACACACACACACACAAACACAAACACACATCCATCACTGCATACTTCAGGAACAATACACTGAATTGTATGACTTCATTCTGGGCAGCCTTGCATAATGTCTTTGAAGAGCTCTAGAGAAAGATCGAAACAAATCAGATCATGATAGACTCACAAGAGGCATGTCAGTGGTTAGTGAAAAGCAAGCTCACTGTCTAATGTGGCTTCATAATCTCCCTGATGGTGGAGATAAACCATTGTAGTGGGCCATTGGCGGAAACCCAGCAGAATCTGAGTAAAGCTTTGAGTAAACCACACATGACCTCCTCCCCATAATTCTCTGTGAATGGACTATTATGCAGGGAGTTGTACTACTGCATATGAATAGATGTTCATTCACAAATTAGGCCTATTTTTTCACCCCACTGTATCTTCAGATATTAAGTTTACACACAGGCTGTCTATAGTGAGTATTGTGTAGTTTTTAGTATAGCTACAGTTACATATTATAGTTAAAAAGTTATGCTTTGCTGAAATTATTCCGTCAGTAAGAAAGTACTCTTTGTGAGTGCATTTGAAATAAAATAATGTATACAAATTCTTATCTAGTAATTGGCTGTCATGGAAATCAATTGTGGAAAAGGTGTGTGAACCCTGAATTATTTCTGATAAGCAGACCTTGTGCTTTTAACCCTTCTTGTAAATGTTTGTGGATATTTAAAAGCATAGCTTATGCAATATGCAGATATAATCACTGTGTGTGTTACCATATCTGCTCATATCCAGCAGTCAAGCATATTTGCTTGTAGATGTATAACTCAACATTTTTGTTCTTGGACCAGGATATAGTTGTAGTAATAATAAACTGTAACATACCTCACAAACCCTACCCTGTTTCATAACTTGAGCATCAGTCGATACAGCTTCTGCTGTGTCAGTGCTGCAGTGCAGTGACAATATTCAGTTCCACATTTCCTCCCTTTCCTTCCTTTCCTCCTTCTCCAGGCGATGTTATCAACCTTGGGGACCGGCAGCTTACTGTTCTCCACATGCCAGGCCATTCCAGAGGCAGCATTTGTCTCCATGACAAGGAGAACAAAATGCTGTTCAGTGGAGACGTGGTCTATGATGGTTCCATGATTGATTGGCTTCCCTACAGCCGGATCAGCGACTACATCCATAGCTGCGAAAGGCTGGTTGAGATGGTTGATAAAGAGGAGATTGACCAAGTCATGCCTGGCCATTATAACACTTTTGGGAGCAAGCGGCTACACCGGTTAGCCTCCAACTACATCGCTAGTGCCGGTGCCTGCCACAGAGCCTCCACCTGTGTGGTGAAGTCCATTGCCAGCCTGGCACTTCGAGCCTCTAACTCAAGAAGTGCCTGCTAGTAGTTATGATAAAGACTACTATGCAACAACATATGTCATTGCAGACCTCAATATTGAGCACACTGAAAACACTGAGCAATACAGTGTGCTAATGATAAACAGTATTCAGTTTGATAGTATTATTTGTGTTGATCACGGTTCAAAATAATGAAAAAAATATGCTGCATAATATCCATCAAATCATCAAGAAGAATAGTAGACATTGTCATATTTTAAAGGTGCTTTTTGTAATTTTCAACGCTAATGTGTAGAGGTATCTGTAAGACTACTGAAAAAACAACTAAATTGTCGAGCAGCTCAATATAGCAAGGTTGTTGTTTTTTTCCCCCCTTCATTCCCCACACCAGTTAAGTGCAAATCCAGCACCACAGCCCATTTCATTGGTCAGCTCAATCACACAGTCACCTGTCAAAAGGTCAGACTTTACTGATTCATTTTAGAGTTGTGAAAAATCATGGATTGATCCAGTTGCAGCAAATGGGTATGCTATCTATCAGAATGTGCTACCAACATTGCCACCTTATTTTACAGCACAGAGGTTGTTGAAAACAGCACAAAGCTGTATTCTGTGAAGGTGCGAGGCTTCTGATTCATTAGCTGCTATAGAATAACTAGAAGAATAACAATGTACAGTAAACAGTAAAACTATTTGAACTATAAGCCAGTTTTTTTTTTTTTGTACATCTAAAATAAATGAAAGCAGCTGACACCGGAATCCTTCCACATTCAATATAAAAATGGCCACACTCGCTCTTAAAAATAAGGTAAATGCTAAGGTTAAGATTAGGGTTAAAGGGGTGGTTCACTGGGTTTTTTCTAGGCTTGATTGTGTTTATGGGGTGCAGTCTAACATGTTAACGCTTCGTTTTTTTAAAAAACACATTATTTTTCACATAATTTACCTTTATTCCACACCTCTCTGTCCCTTCTCTGAGAAACGGGCTGATAATTTCCTTCTTTTATGAAGCCTCTCCCTCAGAAATAGGCGATGGGCTCTGATTGGTTAGCTAGCCCAGTGTGTTGTGA
>NW_015640469.1:3634-21723 GCF_001515625.1 Sinocyclocheilus rhinocerous
TATATATATTAGATAATATATTTTATTATAGTTAATATTTTAAATTTGTTTTTATTTTTATGTTTTCATTTTAATTTTAGGTGGTATTTTATCATTTTTATTATTATTATTATTTATGAATTTATTTATGTACTTTAATAACACCGCTGTTGGAGGGTGTGCATAACTCATTTGGGCAAACACTAAAAAAATTACTCGCATGGTTTTGGACTCCATGCTCCAGGGCCGATGTTTGGAGAAACTTATTTGAATGCAGTATTATTTTTTTCAATTCCGCTTGGGAAATTACACACTGCACCTTTAATAAATAATATCATCATATAAACATTTGGTAACTGTAAGGTTTCCATAAGGTAAGACTTGGTGTGTCTACTGAAAAAAAAAAATTCCACACGAGACGCATTGTAGCTGACATAATCTTCCAGTCACCACTTAAAGTAATCAGATCTGTTTCAGATGAATTATGTTTGAAGAGACAGCGATGTGTTAGTTAAAATGGGAGACAAGATGAATTAGTTGCAAACTGCTGACTTGTTCTCTATGCCAGTATCTGCATGAGATATTGATGTAGCACAGCATGGACGCAGCATCATTCTATTATTCTATAGGCTCAGTGTGAATTGTGTTGTGTATGTGATCGAAGTGCATTATTTACAAACAAAATCATAATCTTTCAGCAGCAGTCATATTAGTCAGGAAAATGACTAGCCTTGACTGAAAGATGCCTGAACAATGATTTTTGTTTGGCTTAGTTCTGTAACACTGCCTCCATACTAGTAGTTCTCTTTGCCGTGTGCTTATTTGCAAACTGTACAATGACTTTGATTTATTTGTATTGGTCATTTTTATATTGAAGCACATAAGTCAGCGTGGGTGACAGAAGGTAGTTTGTGGAATGCCAAATGCTGTTTTTCCCTCTTAGTAATTCACTGCCTTAGTTTAATCTGACATAATTTTAAGGGCCTCATCTTTGGTGTTCAAATGTGAAGGAAAAAAAAAAACATTATGTGAGTGTATGAAATGAAATGAGATGCTGTATAAAATGAGGTGTTGGTGGAGATATGAGAATGACTAACATCAAGTCACTCATTTATGTTGCCAAAATACAAATATGCTGCTTGACTTTTGTTGATGTAATTTCCATAATGCTGACATGTTATTTTCATGTCATAAATTGGAGAGTAGAATGTGTTTGTGTGAATGTGATGGAGAGCGATACAATATATGTATTATGTATCTACAGTTGAAGTGAGCTTTTACTGTATATGTGAACTATGTTTCTGCTCAGGGATCCCTTGAATCCAGGCAAAATGAGCAGAGCTATACATGCAACACTATATTTAGTGCCTCTCTTGGAGAGTAAACAAACTAATACCTCGCCATGCCATGACAACAGCTGTTGTAAAACCCAGGCTCCCGTTTAACAATATACTCACTTTCAATTCTGTATACATTGGGTCTCTGTGTTATTCTTCTGTTTCTCTTTGTTGATATTTCATTAATGCTAAAAATGTTGTTGTGCAATCTGTTTAGAGAGAGTTTCACTGTGATATTGGTATTTTACCCCTTTGAGCAAAAGTAGTATGACCACAAGATGGAGACATTGACCCTGTTATGCCGGCATATTTCCATTTACTTTGGAAATGGATCGCTGAAGTATATGAGCATCAAACTAAAGTCGGTGATATTTGGCAGCAAACCCCAAATTCTCCAAATAAGTTGGCACTTCCTACTTTTTAAAAACTTGAAATTTTCACACATCCACAAGCGTTATCCCCTTAGGCTAGTCATGATGGATTGGATGTGACGTTAATTTCCTTACAAATCTCTTGAAATATTTTTTGGGCCAAGTTTTGTTCTGGCAGTGTGTCTTTTGAAATACATACGTTTGGCAGCCACCGATCTGGTTGAAATTCCAAAGTACTGTTTGACACGGCTCTCAGTCAGGGTGAATTGATGGTTGTTGACAGATGGCTAATTATATCCAGGGGACTATTTGTCTGACTTGACCTACAAGAGGTGGTTACTGTTATTTTTAAAGGTGATAGGCTCAAATGAAATGATGAAGGAGTTTCCATGAGAAGAAGGGAATAGGCTCTATTCACAAACAAACGTGATTAGATTTTGGTCAGCCTATGACGGGCATAGAAAAAAATAGACCTACAAGGATTTTGGCTTGAGTTCTCATACTGTGGATATTTTGCATGGTTTATTATTAAAGATGGTGGAGATTTGCTGTGATATCTCAGCGTAGTTATTGATTTTGAACAAAATAGCCACAGCAGGCTTCTTGCCGGGTTTATATGTAGGCTGATTCCTGGACCTAGAAAATAATGAAAAGTATTGACCAGAAAGTTGACAACTGAACCGAAACCGTAAACATGGGAAGGAAAACCCAAACAAATGCCACATTGTTTAGATATTTCTTCGCAGACCTACAATTGAACTATAATGCCGTCTTGCATTAGTGAAAGTGATAGAGAGCCTGTAACTAACGTGCCAGATTTCGTCAACTTTTCTCCCCTCCCGCTGGCTGTTTTTCCCTCTAACCCCACTTCAGTAACAAGACATTGTATCCCGCAGGCAGCCAGACGGACATTTGATGCGTGGTCGCCGCCGGGGAAGCGTTGTTTGACATTCAGCTGCTCCCTACATTATCTGCTAATTGACAGCCCCTATCTGCCCTCCGGCGAGCCAAGATGACACGTGTGGGAAGGGCCGAGGTGAGGGGAAAATAGGGAAGTGCCAATCACCAACAGATTATCAGAGCGAAAGGGTGGTAACGGAGCATTAATCTGACCTGGCTGCTGCAGGTTTTGTGGGTTAATTGTTGGTGATGCAACAGACCTCTTTCTCCAAAGTACTACACAAATACTCATTGAAACTCATTGTGTTTTAGTCTTTTAGATCTGTGATGGCCTTCACTTTCACATGTCATTGAGGTCTACTAGACTGTAAGGTGTTCTATTTGCCATTTTAACAATTTCATGCATGACTTATTAAATCACAAAGTAATATTATTTTTATATGTTTTTACTTTTAAACGAGTGAAAAATCATGACAATAACTTTTTTTTTTTCTCCAATATATTTTATTTTGAGGGAGTTACATATCTGTCCACTGTAGTGGACACCATGCATCAAAGGTATAAAAAGTGATTCAATGGAACTTATTGCTTGGTCTTAAAAAAAAGATTTTAAAATATGTACTACGAGCAAATGGTATGAATACACCGAAGAACCAGTGTTGCCAACTCTCACAAGATAAATAAGCAACCGCAGCTTCAAAAACAAGCCCATTATTATTTGTTATCATCAATATTATTTATTATCAATTGTTTATTATTAACAAATGAGCCTGCAGCATAGTAAACTGAAACAACTCAGAGACTGAAGAGCAAAAACGGAAGTTATTTTACAAAAATCCTCAAACTGTAACAAAGCAGGAGGGCACACACTATCCTCAGATCACCTGCGAGCAGAATAGTTTTGGAGATGAAAAAGGAGAATAATACAAGAACACTAAGGGGAGCTTTAATATAGCCACATATTTATAATAAAATAAACTCAAACCATACACTCTAAAAAATGCTGGGTTAAAAAGGGACAAACCCAGCGGTTGGGTTGTTTTGAATGTATATATAGTGTATGTATTTACTATTAGTATTACTGCTTGTTTATTTATTGATTTAATGATTAATGCATTATAAAAATATTTTTTCAAAAAATACTATTCACAGGTGAGCACAAATACACACACACACACAAACACACACACCCTCCCACCACACACTCAAACACAATCATGCACACATATCTCTGCACTCATACAGTACATGCCTACACTTTTAAATGTAGACATGTACTGTATTTACATTAATTTAGATTAAATGGAATCGTAGACAGCACTTTAGGGGTTCGCCAGTTGGTGTTTGGGACATGGTACTACAACTTAAATGGCTCAAAATGGATTCCAAATATCTGTCCACTGTAGTGGATGCCATGCATGAACGGATTATAGACAGCAAGAAATTAAAATTCACCCTATTTTAGAAAAACATGTTATTGATCTTATTGTGAACAATTGTTTTATGCAAATGTTTTATTATTATTATTATTATTATTATTTAAATCTTTCAGTAAAACTACAGACATCTCTCTGGTAACTTTTGCTAGACTTCAATCATTTAGTCTGATTAAACCCGTCACTTACTTACAATCGATTGCAAGCTCATGTTCAGGTCCGCCTCCATTCATTCGCCAACCGATGAATAGAACCAAGTCTCTGCCTTACATTTTTTTTCTTATTCCACTCGGATGTATGTCACAAGTCAGAAATGATCTGTATCTAGTAGTGACTTATCTGAGAGCATTTTAACGTGATATGCTATAGCTTGCCAACAGTTAGCGTGGTAAAACTTATTCAGATAAGTTTAGTATTTTAATATATTGAAAGACCGTTGGATGAATTGTCAACTTTCCTGTTTTTATTCAGAATCAAGTGTATTTGTGATGTGTTGTGGAGAGATTAAAGGAGTCCAGGACTGTGTTTTGTATGAATTTTGTTGTTTATGCTTGTTTACGTCTATGTGGTACTTGCTCCGGGGGTCTGTCAGAACAATGCAGTCAGACGACTGCTTTGCTAAACAGTTAATGTAGTAAAAAAGGCTGTTGGATGTCATGAACTAGGTGTTGCACATCACAGTATTTCTAATCTAACAGCAGTCAAAGAAGCACGCCTGATGGGGGTTAGTTGGGCTTTATCATTAGCAACCTAATCATAAAGGCCTTCCTTAAAAGTCGAATTATAAAAAATTAATTGTTTTGCATTGGATTGCTACCCAATAGTCTATGTGGAATTTAGGGTAGCATTTGGGATATGGCGTCTTGTGTCAGATCTGCCTGATGAGTTGTCCAGAATAATTCACTGAGAAAAACAGGCCACTCAGTGCCATTGCTCTTTCCAAAGTCAGGATGAAAGCTGAGACAGGGATGACTTTGAAATGTTGCTTTTGGTGAATCAAATGGGAAACTTTCAACTGGCCAACTTGCAATTCCCTTCACTAATATAGGGACACTGAGATAGCATATGGATATGCAAGAAGAGTATGCCCAATAAGCCCAGTTTCCAGCTGCAACATGCAGAAAACCTATAGAGCGAACAATGCCAGACACTAGTCACTGCAGTAGTCTGGCTATCCTGGAATGGAATTGCTTCCCCTCTCTTGTGTGATTATAGTGAAGCATAAACTGTTGATGTGGTTAAACAGAGCCTTGGGTTCAGGCAACAGATTTGGAAAGTTGGGTATTGGGTGACGGGAGGATTTCTGTCAGGCAGACTTGAGTAATCTGACAGCTTGTGACAAGAACCTTCCATAGTCTGGTGGTTTTAGCCCGGATTCTCTATAGCTTCGCTCCAGAAGTTAGGAGTGTGAACATGTCATGAAAAGGGTACAAGGGATCCTGCTTCATGCTGCTGGACTTCCTTTTGTACCTCTCAGTGTAGATCTCTCACCCACAGGCACTAGGACTTTTTCTGCTATTTGCTACAGATCATGCCTGTTATTTTGTTCAGTTTTGTTTGTAAAGCGCTTTTCACAATCCATGTTGTTGTTGTTAAAGAGAGAGTTCACACAAGAATGACAATTCTGTCACCATTTTCCAAACCTGTATGATTTTTTTTGTTTTTTTCTGCAGAACACAGAAGATATTATAAAGAATGTTGATGACCGAACAGTTTTGGTTTCCATTGTATGGGCATAAATTGCATGGACCTTTCTCGAAATTATCTCTACAGAAGAAAGAAAGTCATGCAGGTGTGTAATTTATTATCTTTTTGAGATATCCATTTAAGCAGCTTTACAGGTAATTGGTTCAGCTCTGAACTGGTTAAATAGCATTTTTGTTTTCGAATGTCTCTGATTTTGTTGACTACAGTAATACATTAGTGACTTGATTAGAATGGCAAGGGGCATTAATGCCATTGGACCATATCATTTAACCACCCAGTGAACTGAAACTCAAGGCACTTCTAAGTTTTGGCAGCATACCAGATCAAACGTATCTCTCTAAACCTTTTTTTTTTTAATGGACAGATTTATCAGTGTTGTCTTACGATTTATAGTGTATTTATTGATGAGACGATCTTAACTGAAAGTGAAATGGCATGACAAAAGAGACAAGCCTGCCTATTTATGAACATAAATTCAGAGGCAATAAGTTCTGAAACATTCTCTGGCAAATCACACTCTATACCATCACTGTGAAAAAGTAATTTCCTTCAACCACCCAGACACAGCTGAACAATGAGACTAGAGGATTAAACAGTCATTCTCTCTTGGAGTGAAGAACAAAGGGAAAAAGGGAAATATGGTTTGTTTAAGCTGCCCACAATTTCATTTTGTGGATCTTTCTGACATGATTTCCATAAGGAGGGATTTTTCTTTCCAGATACCATTTCTACTGTCGCCATCAGACATCACGTCATCTTGTTTCTGGAGCACAAAACCTTTATTTTTTCTTTTTGGTGTCTGATTAAATCTTTGCTTTATTGTGGATGGATCTTCACATTTGGAAACCACAGGGGAATGTTAAAAGTTGCTAATTTAAGTACGTGTTTGCCTTTTTCTCTTGAGAAGATTTCTTAAAAGAAAAGGAAAAAAGGGGAGAGAAGTACAATACTTGCTTTGAGTCTGGTACAGTCTGGCTACATAGCAACCCAAATGGCTCATTTTATTCTCAAGATGAGGAAACATGTCTCTCTGAAATTGGGACATCACATGTAAAAAAAAAAAAAAAAAAAAAACCGAGTCTAAATAACAATTTGCCATTTTATTTCCATTGAGTTACCACAATGGAACAGTTCACAGTTCAGTTCAGTTCAGAACAGTTCAGTTCACAGTGTTTATTTTGTTAAGCTTGCAACCAGTGACACTGAGTTTAAGAAGAGCGGGAACAATTTACAATGTTTTCATTTTCTTTCATAACTACTACAACTGCAAATATACCATGAGAGTAACACTCAAATAAGGGCACACTTTATTTAATAGTTTTAGTACTTTTTTTAATCTTTGCAACTTTTTTTTTTTTTTTTTTTTTTTTTTAAAGCACCTAGCGACAAATCTAGTGACTTCTTGGACGAACCTTATCTAGTTTCACAGATTTACCAGTACTGCTGCATGAGCGCGAGGTCTTGCTTTTCCACCACACACACCTCTCTTTGAAAGTGAAAGTGACGTGACATGTGGCCAAGTATGGTGACCCATACTCAGAATTAGTGCTCTGCATTTATCCCATCCAAAGTGCACACACACAGCAGTTGTCTGCTTAGTTAAGTGAGTGGCTGAGAGGAGCAGGACTTTCAGTTAAAATAGGAATTATATTGCTTCTAACCTGAGTGATCATTTTACATGTAAATATAGCTGAAATCACAGCATAGCCATTGTTTTTATCTTACTGTAGGTGTTATCTTACTGTATGTGATATCGTCAGATGACGACTCGATTATAAATCAGAATTTTAGTGCATATTAACAGCTAATTTCATCGCTGTTTTCATGCGATGGCGCCGCAGACGGCAGCCTCAGTGTTTGGCTCTCCAGTGTTTGGAAAGGGAGAGCTGGTTAACATGGATAAATTGTTCACAGTAAGATCAATAACATCCATTTATAAAATTTCATTTTATGACACGACACGACAAAAGACAATATAACTCATTATAAGCGGTGATGCTGTGTACACTTGATGCAGCACAGTGTGTTGCGACGCGACATGACAAATTCCCGACTGTAAACTGATGCCTCATCCTATTTATGACGTACTGGCACACAGTACAAATGATTTGCAACAGTCACTTTGTCACGTCCGGTGGGGCCTGTAGCTGTTGCGACGCAAGCGACAACAATCACGTCTGGTGTAGAAAGTGTTATGATGGTTAACATTTTTAGCACAAAGAATTGTAATTATTATTATTATATTTTTAAAGTGCCTCTATTATGCCATTTCGAATACTGAATGTAAACGATCTGCAAAGTTGTAAAGTCAAAAGTGCATGATAAATAAAGTCATCTCCCAAAAGAAATAATTGAATCTGAACAACCTAAACGAGTCATTAGTAATTCAAATCCCACTTCAGTGATGGCTACCCATCACGAGGTAACACGCTTGCATAATGCCCACCTATGTTCTAAGTTGGCTGGCCGCGAACAACTTGACCCCGCCCTCAAACACTGTAGCTTGTTCGTGTGGTTAATGTCATGTCGAGAAGATTCTTTGTGATTTTGGTTTTACTATTTTGCAAGTTGTCTGAGCAGTACACAGCCAAACTAATTTCCCTATTTTAAAAACAAAGCCTTACAAAATATAAAATAAAAAACAATGGGAGACATTTAGGCCAAAGTGGATGAAGATAAAAATCTTTGTCATTATTTAATCTTTAAAATAAAAACAAAGATACACATTACAAATGGACATACTATACAAATAAAACAAACAGTGCTTTATTTTTCAGGTCCAGTAGGTGTACTCAGCAGTAGCATTCAAGAAATTGAATAAACAAATGTAAGAATAAAACAACACGGTAAGAATATCAACACTGCACTCTATAAATTATACATTGATTCTTATTAAAGCAACTGTATTAAAGTTCTTCAGTCAAGAGCAGTGAGTGATTTTTCTCTGTGTTTTGTTGTTTTATTAACATTAAAGGAATAGTTCACCCCCAAATTAAAATTCTGTCATCATTTACTCACTCTCAAGTTGTTTTAAACCTGAATTAGTTTATTTCTTCTGTTGAACAGAAGTTATTTTGAAGAATTTGGGTAACCAAACAGCTGCTGGTCTCCAGTGACTTCCATAGTATATATATTTTTCCTTCTATCAAAGTCAATGGGGATCAGCAACTGTTGGTTACCCACATTCCTCAATCTTCTTTTGTGTTCAGCATTACGTTTTTTTGGGCTACTTTTATAATGTACCATGGCCAGCTAAAGTGTATCTACCCAGCCAACATGTACTGTATATGTGGGCCCCACATGGTTTATGCTGGGTCTACATGGGTACCAAGTGGGCATGGTCCCAAAATGGGCATCTTATCTGGGGCCCACTTGGTTCAACTGAGTAGGTCCCACATTGGCAAAAACAGATGGGCTCCCTATGTGGGTCCTAGTTGGGTCACAAATGGGAAATGAGTGCATGGGCTCTAAATGGGCAACACAAATGGGGCCCATATGGGTTTAACAAATGGGTTAGACATGGGCAAATACAATTAATCCCATATAGGCTGCCTACACAGGCCCAAGGTAGTACCCACATAGGCAACCTCTATATGGGTTCTGAATGGGGAAACACATATCAGTTTCCTGAGTTTAAAATGTCCTTTTTTTTTTTTTTTCTTTTTTTTTGTATCACCATGATTCAGCTAAGCACAAAAGTGATATTTTAATGTTATCTTATATAGCTGTATATATATAAAAAAAAAAAAATGTTTGTTTTGCAGAGGCTTTTAAGAAGACGGCAACCGGCAAGAAGCTGAGAGGGAACTCTCAAAATTGGTACAAGAGACAAGAGGACCGAGGGTGTCTAGAATGCACAAATGTATGTCTGCAGTATAAGCAGTACTGAAAAATGTATAGTTGCTGCTGCTTCTAACTGTCCCCGGTTTTTTTCTTGTGCAAATGTTCAAAGCTTTCAGTAAACTGGTTCAAAAACAGGTTCAAAGTGTGTGTTAACTTTAACAGTAATATTAATTTTAACAATTATGTATCAGAATATAGCATAATAAGATGGGTTGTTTCAATAATTTCAATAAAAGAAGAGATTTCAATCTCACTGTGTGCTCTAATGCTTTAAAAAAAATTGTGTGGTGTTGAAGGTGTTGAAAATTTTTTTATTTTTTCAGGTAGGCATTAAGTTAAGTTTTGACTTACAGTTAACGTGTTATGACATTTGACAGCTGTTTATGAAGTCCTGTTTGAAGTAGTGAAAAGTGATCAGCGTTATTGACGGTTTCTATAAAAAAAGAACATGTATATTAGTGTGGTAGGTCTATTTCAACTTATATTGTAGTCACTTGTAGTAAACTAGATTTGTTTCAGATGGGTTATCTCTATTTGGGCCCCACCTAAAGCCCAGGGAAATCCTGCATAAAACCCACATGGGTAACATGGGTAAGGCCAACATGGAACCCGTGGACAAACCCACTTACAACCCATATTTAGATGGGACCCAGATGGGTTTTGCATATCATCCCCAGTTGGGCCCCACCTAAAGCCCAGGGAAATCCTGCATAAAACCCACATGGGTAAGTTGCACGGGGCCAACATGGAACCCGTGGACAAAACCACTTACAACCCATATTTAGATGGGACCCAGATGGGTTTTGCATATCATCCCCAGTTGGGCCCCACCTAAAGCCCAGGGAAATCCTGCATAAAACCCACATGGGTAAGTTGCACGGGGCCAACATGGAACCCGTGGACAAACCCACTTACAACCCATATTTAGATGGGACCCAGATGGGTTTTGCATATGATCTCTAGTTGGGCCCCACCTAAAGCCCAGGGAAATCCTGCATAAAACCCACATGGGTAAGTTGCACGGGGCCAACATGGAACCCGTGGACAAACCCACTTACAACCCATATTTAGATGGGACCCAGATGGGTTTTGCATATCATCCCCAGTTGGGCCCACCTAAAGCCCAGGGAAATCCTGCATAAAACCCACATGGGTAAGTTGCACGGGGCCAACATGGAACCCGTGGACAAACCCACTTACAACCCATATTTAGATGGGACCCAGATGGGTTTTGCATATCATCCCCAGTTGGGCCCACCTAAAGCCCAGGGAAATCCTGCATAAAACCCACATGGGAAAGTTGCACGGGGCCAACATGGAACCCGTGGACAAACCCACTTACAACCCATATTTAGATGGGACCCAGATGGGTTTTGCATATCATCCCCAGTTGGGCCCACCTAAAGCCCAGGGAAATCCTGCATAAAACCCACATGGGAAAGTTGCACGGGGCCAACATGGAACCCGTGGACAAACCCACTTACAACCCATATTTAGATGGGACCCAGATGGGTTTTGCATATCATCCCCAGTTGGGCCCACCTAAAGCCCAGGGAAATCCTGCATAAAACCCACATGGGTAAGTTGCACGGGGCCAACATGAAACCTGTGGACAAACCCACTTACAACCCATATTTAGATGGGACCCAGATGGGTTTTGCATATCATCCCCAGTTGGGCCCCACCTAAAGCCCAGGGAAATCCTGCATAAAACCCACATGGGTAAGTTGCACGGGGCCAACATGGAACCCCTGGACAAACCCACTTACAACCCATATTTAGATGGGACCCAGATGGGTTTTGCATATCATCCCCAGTTGGGCCCCACCTAAAGCCCAGGGAAATCCTGCATAAAACCCACATGGGTAAGTTGCACGGGGCCAACATGGAACCCGTGGACAAACCCACTTACAACCCATATTTAGATGGGACCCAGATGGGTTTTGCATATCATCCCCAGTTGGGCCCACCTAAAGCCCAGGGAAATCCTGCATAAAACCCACATGGGTAAGTTGCACGGGGCCAACATGGAACCCGTGGACAAACCCACTTACAACCCATATTTAGATGGGACCCAGATGGGTTTTGCATATCATCCCCAGTTGGGCCCACCTAAAGCCCAGGGAAATCCTGCATAAAACCCACATGGGTAAGTTGCACGGGGCCAACATGGAACCCGTGGACAAACCCACTTACAACCCATATTTAGATGGGACCCAGATGGGTTTTGCATATCATCCCCAGTTGGGCCCACCTAAAGCCCAGGGAAATCCTGCATAAAACCCACATGGGTAAGTTGCACGGGGCCAACATGGAACCCGTGGACAAACCCACTTACAACCCATATTTAGATGGGACCCAGATGGGTTTTGCATATCATCCCCAGTTGGGCCCACCTAAAGCCCAGGGAAATCCTGCATAAAACCCACATGGGAAAGTTGCACGGGGCCAACATGGAACCCGTGGACAAACCCACTTACAACCCATATTTAGATGGGACCCAGATGGGTTTTGCATATCATCCCCAGTTGGGCCCACCTAAAGCCCAGGGAAATCCTGCATAAAACCCACATGGGAAAGTTGCACGGGGCCAACATGGAACCCGTGGACAAACCCACTTACAACCCATATTTAGATGGGACCCAGATGGGTTTTGCATATCATCCCCAGTTGGGCCCACCTAAAGCCCAGGGAAATCCTGCATAAAACCCACATGGGTAAGTTGCACGGGGCCAACATGGAACCCGTGGACAAACCCACTTACAACCCATATTTAGATGGGACCCAGATGGGTTTTGCATATCATCCCCAGTTGGGCCCCACCTAAAGCCCAGGGAAATCCTGCATAAAACCCACATGGGTAAGTTGCACGGGGCCAACATGGAACCCGTGGACAAACCCACTTACAACCCATATTTAGATGGGACCCAGATGGGTTTTGCATATCATCCCCAGTTGGGCCCCACCTAAAGCCCAGGGAAATCCTGCATAAAACCCACATGGGTAAGTTGCACGTACAATCCCACATGAAATCCATGTGGGCAATTGACATTGGGCCATTATGGAACCCGCGGACAATCCCATTTTGGGCCCACTTTTTCAGCCCATGTCAAACCCACATGGGCCCCACACACAAATGTTGGCTGGGTATAGACAAATAAAAATGAGATCCTTTTTGTAATGTGTATTATAGCCGATACCTGGCAACTTAAGAATGGAGAGATGGATGTCACATCACAAACTATTACGCGAGTTTCACCCAGAGCGTAGATGTATAGGCTTTTACAGCAGTTAATAAACACGACAACAGCCAGTCCAAGCATGTCTCTTATAGGTCTGCATGTTCTGCGTGTCTCTGTTTAAATGAATTGCATAGTTTTGTCTACTACACAAACTCAAACACACGTTAAGCTCACAGTGATTTCAGCTTTTGCGTTGCACTTTATGAACTTCATCTCCTGAGCTTGTCAGAACAGCACACGAAATAAAAATTTAACCGTCAAGGCTTTAAAGAACATGAAAGTAATGTACTTTTGTGATTGTGAAGTGCAGTGTCCCGTGAGTGTAACTCTACCATTGGTTTAACATTTGATGTGAATGCATGTCACGTTGTACAGTATATTGAGACTGAGGTGCCAGAAGTGCAACTGATAGAATGTGTGCTGTAGAACGATAATATTTCTTCAAAAGCAGGTCGTGGAGACGTTTTAATCGTCAACGATCAAAAATCGTGATATCGCACACCCCTACTATGAAAGTAAATTTGTTTTATTTTCATTCCAAAAGATGAGGCTGCAAATAATCAGTGATTATAATTAATATATATTTTTTTACACTGTACCACAGCAGTACAACCCCAATCTTTCTTTGTGTTCCCATCATTTTACTGACGACTGCTTCTCTAATGACGGGATTCACAAAATTATTGCTCTTGAAAGATTACTCAGTACCTAGTTTATTTGAACCTGCTGGCTCCACTGAATCAAAACCTGTAAGTATGATGTTTATATTTTCTATCGAGCATTCAAAATACGGAACTATGGCAGTGGGCATATCGTTTCTGACATGCGCTGTACGCGGTAGACCAATCACAACAGACTGGGCCATCTGACCAATCAGAGCAGAGTAGGCTCACAGAAAGGAGGGGTTTAGAGAGACTGAATCTTAGAACTGCTTCGAACTGATCATTTGAGAATCGTTGGAAAATGAGGTGATATTAAATGCATATTTTGAGAAAACTAAAGCCTTTGTTGACCTTGCATGCATGTAAACCTATTGTATGAGACACCCAAAACAATATTAGGAACCTTAAAAATCACATAATAGGGGCTCTTTAATGAAATTCATAAAGTCAATGTTGAACTTTAATAAAAAAAAAAATTCATTTTCAGATTTCTCATTTTTGGGTGAACTATGCCTTTTAGATAACTATGGAGAATCTGTTTTGGACATCTACAACCACCAAGATTTAATTGATAGTTAATTAATAGTTTTATACCTTGGTATGCATAACACAAAATAACTTTGGGACAGAAAAAAATTATATAAGTAGCCCATATGTCAGACACTGGGTGGGTACATATGATGTCAGGGTGTTCAGGGTCCAAATGTTCTCTGGACATAATCACAATGGGGCTGTTGCTCAACCTCTGCTGCCAGACACTCTGTCTTCTCCTGAGCGGACAAATTTCATAAGTAGAAATAATGAGTTACTAGTCTGGCATCTCTCTTGAGAAGCAGGGGTGAGAGAGGGCATGAGAGGGAAGACCTGTCCACATTAAGCCCATCAGAAAACCCAGCAGAGAAACCATGCATGCAAATGTGAGATCTTCCAGAGCTTGATCACAAACCTGCCTTGGAAAGTTTGCTTCTGTCTCTCTCTCTCTCTCTCCCTCTCTCTCTCTCGCTCTCTCTCTCTCTCTTAAACCCTCTCTCTTTTTTAAACCTGCTCATTAAAACAGATCTGTGAACTCTGACAGGAAATACACATGAAGTGAGAACAAGCGTTCAATCGACATTTCAGATTTTTGAGAATTTCCCTAAAAATATGCTCTTAATGGATAGACTAGCATGTCATACACTCTCCTTAACAGCGCCTCGGCTACACAACACAGACCATGTATTTGGAGTAATTCAACGTGTCATCCATTCCTGTGCAGCCAGCTGATAGGGGGCAAAGAGCTAATGATTAATACCGTGATATAATGGGCAGAAAAAAAGATGGCAAGTTCACCATGGAGGCATCTCCTGAACCTGACCGATAGCAGCAGGGTGCAGGCAGATAAACAGGAAACAAACCCCCTCAAATCCACTTCCAGTAAGACGCGTGGAACAGGAGAGGCCATGCCAATAAATAACGATGCTTTATTGCTTCTCTCTGATTGGCTATGGTAAATATAACTGCATATCTCTAGCTAACAGCACAGCCACAGGTATTTTTCGGCAATATTTGACAGGTCTAAAGACGAGACCTGTTGGATTACAGGTTGTATAAAAAGTCGTTACATCATCACTGCAATACTAACTTGGTGAAACTTTGTTTAAAAAGTGCCTAGAAAACAAGACAAAGCAGACAGAGGTAAGGAGATTATTTGTCTTCATGCTAAATACTGACATTTGAGCGATTATACAGCCATTACGCTCACACTAGTTGACAGTGCAAATGGTACTGGGATAAAAAAGCTTGTAAGTGGTAAGTATTAGCAGCTGGCCAACTGCACAAGAACAATGTGTTTTCACATGAGCGTACACCTGCTATTTGTTATGCCTAAAATTTGAGTAGGGATGAACAGAAATGCAGTCTATTGTGTGATTCGCAAAAGTGTAACACACTCTGTTGTATACAAGCAATCGTAATGATAGTCGTCATTTATAGTGTCACAGAGCAAGCACAGTGGGATTGAGAACATAAAACCCTCAGGACGACCCTCATTAGCACTGCCGTTTTTCTTTCAAATTGCCTCTGTGCATGAGGCTGATGATCGCTTCCATATGGCTTTGGTCATCTCTAATAAATAGCATTGCATTTCTCCGGCTCGGAGCGATTCAGATTTAACAGAAACCTCAAGTACTCCTCTAATACGCTCGACATGTCCAGGATTTCCTCCCATTTATCAAAGGGTTACAGGCTGGAGTGTTTTCATTGCTGCTCTTATATGTATTTGGAAGGAGCTGATGGTAGTTATTGTGGATCACAGGCCCAGATTCACTTCCTCTGTCAGTGGGCTGCAGTTTCCATTACTCAAATGGAAGAAGCAGTAAAGAGGGGCCGGTATGTAGACGTGTGGTCCACTGGCTGATGAGCGGGTCGCTGCCACTACACTAAGGCCTCAGTAGATGAGGGCCTTTCGGGAACATTTTACACTATTCTTTGAATTATTTTGTGTGGGTTTAATAAGTGCACTCAAAAACATTTTCACATGTGTCCTCCAAAATGACACACAACCTAATCAGTTTATATGTAAAGAAATCCATTTAGTCACAAACTTCTCAAACTACTCGGCAAACTACTTCCTCTCACTGCTGCTTTCTGATGGTTTGGAGAACAATTACTCCGAGTCGCCCCCTGTTGTTTCACAGAATTATAAAACGGCTAGCACATCAAGTATAAAAGCCTCGTGAGTTTAGTGAGGAGCGCACACAGTCAGCAGGTTCGCAGCGTAGAGCCAGGCGAAAGTATAAACAAGGCTTCAAATACACAAAACGCTACAAGAGAAAGCAGCATCTTGCTGTGTCCCATGTGAAAGGGCCTGATAGTTCACCCAAAAATGAAAATTACCCCATGATTTACTTGCCCTCAAGCCATCCTAGGTGTATATGACTTTCTTCTTTTAGACGAATACAGTCAGAGTTATATAAAAACATGTCCTGGCTCTTCCAAGCTTTATAATGGCAGCGAATGGGGGTTGAGATTTTGAAGCCCCAAAAAGTGCATCAATCCATCATAAAAAGTTCTCCACACAGCTCCGGGGGGTTAATAAAGGCCTTCTGAAGCGAAACAATGTGTTTGTGTTCCACTAACTGTCATACACGCGTTTACGAGAGAGTGGCGTTCTAGCTGATGATGTAGGCGTAACGTGAGAAGTGACAAACGTGGAAGCACAGAGGAGAGAGCAAAACAAGTACAAAATGAGGATTTGTAAAGAAAAATGTCAGAGGATTTCTATATAAGCCAAGAGGAGACTGGTTTTCCTTTGTTGTAAACAAAACTTGCTTCTCGTGAGACTAGCATATTCTCACGGAGCTTACATTACGCCTACGGTCTACCTCATCCCTGTGAACATGCATACAACAGTTAGTGGAAGCTAGAGATTGAGGTTTATAAAGTTTTAAATGTGGATATTTTTCTTACACAAATGCATCTATTCGCTTTAGAAGGCCTTTATTAACCCTCCAGAGCTGTGTGGATCACTTTTATGATGGATGGATGCACTTTATCGGGCTTCAAAATCTCGACCACCATTCACACATGTAAGCGTGTGCACAAAAAAATGCCTGCCCACGTGCGAGTGTGAATTTGAATTTCCTTTCGCAGCATATGGCACTTATAATAAGTGCAATTGCACCAAGCACATCACACTTTACTCATTCGCCCATGCTTCTTTTTCCACTCCAACGTTCCAATAATTCCTGCCCACTAAAAGCTGGATGGATATTTTTGCTTACTCCGATAGGTCTATGTAAACATTTTAGAGAAAGTTCAATCGATTCACACTTTATATCATTGCCACGATATGTGTTGTCATATCACCCAGCCCTAACGTGCAGTAATGCTTTAAAGAGGTCATATGACGTTGCTAAAAAAACATTATGTTGTGTATTTGGTGTAATGCAATGTGTTTATGTGGTTTAAGGTTAAAAAAACACATTATTTTCCACATGAACAGCCGGCGGGTTAGAGTGAGCAGCCGGCAGATTCGACGAAGGAGCGGCCGACGGGCTTGTGGCAACCACATGTGACGACCCCGGGCTGGACTCCGCTTTGTCCACGGTGAACATTTGGGCAGCGTTATGCAAATCTTCCCACATCGTGACGTAGACCTGTGGGGGTGTGTTAGAATGAGCTGTTTTAGGAGGGTATGGTTGACTCTTAACTTTTATAAAGAATATCTCTTTGGATTTGAGACTTTAGTCTTTGCAACTTTACAGATCTTCTTTATGCACCAAGAGCTTGTAACACTCCAAAGAGAAATGAAAAATTTAAATTGCATCATATGACCCCTTTAAACACATTTGACAAGTGAGTTGATAAAAAAAACAACAACAACCGATTATCTATCAAAACTGATTGACAAATGCTATTTTTCCCCTTGCCTGTGCTCTTATATTCTTTCATGTTAACTGAAGGCAAATCTGAATCATGCAATATTTTAACTTTAATCAACAAGTACAATTGACCATGACATCCTCACTTATCTCATTCCAGAAAAGTCGCTCAAGTCGCTCAGAATGGAGTTGTACAGCTGCAGCTCACCTGATGAATGTTGGGTTTGGGGGGAGGAGGGCGAGGAGGGCGT